>NW_019384599.1:261905-357491 GCF_000671375.1 Centruroides sculpturatus | reverse complement strand
AACTTGACATATATTATTTTTTTTATCTGCACAAGGAATACTCTTTGTATTCTTCTCCCTTCAACTTACATCGCTAACATTGTTAAGACTTATAAAATTAAATTAAATGCTACACGAACTTTGGTGAAAGCTTTTCTTATCGATCCAAAACAAACTTAACCATTTAATTTTAACTTAAATTCGGTTACTTTACTGTTGAATGAAACAATGTTACTACGTCAACAATAATAACGCTTTGATTTTTGCGACTGTGGCAACTACCGGAAAGAATTTGAAACATGTCAGCGGAACAAACTATGAGCGAAAGTAAATTAAATGAAACTACTAACAAAATCAGAATACCGCTAACGATTTGCAGCCTTCAAAATGTAATTAAGAGAAAAGATTTGAAAGAATCCGAAGGAAATCAAGTTATGGGTGACTTATGTTACGACAATTCTTCAAAGAAATTAAAAGAAACATGCGAAGAATTAAGTTCTTTAAATCTTATACGATTTCAAGCTAATATTAAAGGATATTTACTTAGAAAGAAACTTAAAATATTACTATTAAACGTTATAGAAAATATACAAGATGCCGCTTATATCATTCAAGCATGGTGCAGGAGCAGTAACCTTCGTAAAAGTTACCTTCGTTATCTCGACAATGTAATTCTAGTAGAACGGGTTTTATCAAAATGGCTTTTAAATAAAAAAGTAAAAAAATTAGAAAAATTCAATAATATACGCGCTTTGATGTCGAATTTAGTAGAAAATTATTTACAAGAGATTTCGAGAGACTCGGTGATTTTCAAAATTGAAAAATGGCGGTGGAATAGCTTTATAGTACACGATACCATTGTAAATATAGAAGATTTACAAGCACTTTTACGCGGTTACCTCATTCGAAAACATGGAAAATTTAATATACAAAGCTCTAGAAAACGATCTATACTTATTAAGAAAGACTTCAAGGTGAATATTTTTAGAAAAGTCTTCAAAATAATTATTAGTAAGATAAAGAATTTTAGTATTAAATCTAGAAAATCCTTCATAAAGAATAAAATAAGCAAAATTAATCAAGATAAGAGCAAAGTTAATATTGCTTGTGATGGAAGTTCAACAGGCGATTTTCGTTCATCTAATTTAAGATATTTAATGAGAGAAAAAGTGAAAAGTGTTGAAAATAATAACAATGTTGCTAGATACCTTGAAATTTGGGCATCGCTTTGTATTCAATCGTATTGGAGGATGTTACGGCAGAGAAAAATGAATAAAATTAAAATACAATGCGTAAAGATCGTACAAAATACCACGAGGAAAATGCTTCAAAGAAACTGGATAAAGGTAGAAACCAAAAAGAAATAAGTTGAAAATAAACTAAAAATATATGTAAAAATTTCAATTTTCATTCCTATAATATCTTAAACATGAAACCATTTTGGCTAATGATATTTCTAAACTGTTAGTTGGAGAAAAACTCTGATATAAATACTATAAAAGAATCGATCAGTAACTATTCCAGAAGTAATGGCCGATTCATAAAACATGAACAAAAAAAAAAAAGAAGTTAACGATATAAAATTCATTTTTTTCGTTTCTTAAATTTATACATTTAAAGAGGAAAACTGATGAATAAAGGAATAAGAATTGCAAAATTTGTATTTGAATTAAATTTTCTTGACTATTTACTTTTGCTATTTTTTCATTTAAATAATTACCTGTATACAATTTAATCTAGTATTCAAATTGTGTAATCACGTACACAGCATCTCTTGTAAACAATCTAGTATTCAAATTATCTTGTTATGTACACAGCATCTCTTATGGGCAATCTGTTTGTTAAGTTATGGCAACGCAATACTTAGGCGATCTGACTAGGGGAGGTCTTTTTTTTAAGGGAAATTGGCCCCTATTTAGGCCAGCCCGTCCGAGCGAGGCGCGTACCCAACTCCCAGTGTTCGTGGTACGAAGACCGTTCGGCCACTGATGGGCAACTCATGGGCAATCTTGTATTTAAATTATGATTGTCTACACCGCAACTCTTATAGACAATCTAGTATCTAATTTGTGTGAATATCAAGATACTAAATTGATGTGTTATCTTGATAATGATATAAATTGGATACTAGATTATCAACATAGCAGCTCAATCTAGGCAATCTAGTACCCAAGATAGTAGCTCAATATAGACAATTTTCATCAAACTTGTGTGATTATCTAGATGTAACTCTTATAAAACAATCTCTAAGTTACAGGTGCTTAAAATTATCTCTTTAACCATGATACTAAATTTTAATTATCAAGCCCAAGATAACCAGTTCTACGAGGCGTGTATGGTTTCTTAATCGTAAACCGATCATTATTTTGTTTTAAAATAGAATATAAACGTAAAAATTCTTAAATTAAATCTATAAAAAAATAATTTTTTTTTCAATAATTGCTTTAAAATAATAAAATAAAATATCGTCGCTTTCCCATCGTCGCGCCCGACGTAAATCGTCGCTTTCGCATCGTTCAAGACGTAGAGATACTTCTTATTGTATCTTAAAACATTAAAGCAAATTCTTTATTATAAAATTTTACATTATTTTCTGTAGATTTTATTTACTTCGCATTAAAAAACAATTTCGTTCAATTTATTATAGAGGTAAAACGACGTCGCGACACGTCGCGCACGCCTTTAAATATCTCTTTTAAACCACAGAACATAGTAAAACGTATATTATTCATTTTACCTTCACTAAAAACACTCTAAGTATCATTTTACTACAGATTTTAATCCAATAAATTTTTATTTTATACAAAAATTACTCTTACAAGTAGGCTAAACAATTCTCAAGAAGGGGTAAGGAATGAATTAATTAACATTATGAAATTTGTTTACTTTCCTCCCAGGTTTAGGAACTTTCTACTTACAAATTTATACTATTTTGTGTAATTTTACTTTGTTTATTGTATCAAATTTAACATATTTCATAAAAGAATTGAGGTAATTTGATACATAATGTAACCATTTTTAATGTTTATTATAATGGTTATAAGTAGAAGAGCGAACAAAATAACCTACTTTTTACTTAAAATAAACCTTAAAAAACAACTAAAACTATTTTTAATGTACTTTAAATAATGTTAAAATTTCATTTTTTTAACTGGAAAACAATTGAAGTAAAAAATTTCTTTAATAAAATATAAAAATCTAATAAAGAAATGAATCAAATTTTTATCAATTCCATTCATTAAATTTCTTTTGTTTTCAAAGTTTAAAAGCTAAATATTTGTCTAAAACGTAACCTGAATATAAAGGAAACCTGCTTAAACGGAAAAATTCTTCGGAACAGTGCGATTTTCTATATTAAAAAGTAAAATGTCGAAGGTGTGGGATTTCGAGTAGAGTCGGACATAATGACGATTTTACTCGTTATTAGCACGTACAATTGTTTATAAAACACATTCCTACCCTCAAAATTAAGCTTATTTTCATTTTATAATAATTAAAAGTATAAAAAATTCGTAACAGATTGTTCCACCAAACATTGCCGGAAAAGTTAAGCAACTCGTTAACTTGACTTTTTAATTTTACTTTTTAAATAAAAGAATAAAAATTACTTAAATAATAATAATAAAATTTCACAATTAAACTGTAAAATAAAAACAATTAAACATGGTAATTAATTAATAAAGAAAATTTAATTAGTAATCGTTGAAAAATATATAAAAATCGTAATATTTATCTTTTAATTTCGATTTTTATTTAGTTTTATTCTCAGTCGAATTGACGCATTGTATAATGTCAACTTTGAATCAGCTAAAACTTTCCTCCATTTTGTTTTTATTTGAAATTCTTTTGAAGGTTAGCTGAGTCAGACTTAATGTAAATTGTTTTCCCAAGTGCTGATTTAGTGAATGAGAAGAAAACTTCAACGAAATTGTTCATTTGTGAAAAAGTATTTTTAATCAACATTAAGAAACGTAAAGAATGAATGAAAGGAAGTCGAAGAGAAGAAAGAAAAAAAGTAAAAAAATAAAATAAAATAATTAGCATCATCACAGGTTTATAGAAAAGTAAAAAGTAATTACAAAACTTTGTATAAATTAGTTCTTTAATCCTAATTTTCATTCTACGCTCAATGATTTTATTTTATTTTATGTTTTTTTTTTTCCTATTTTCTTTTACATTTTATACGACTTATCGCCTTTAATTAAGAAATTAGCTATCAAAATCGGTTACGGTTTTTCCTTTTTAATAGTGTCGTTACTGCTCTTCAGCATCTTTATGGATGCTGGAAATAAGTCTTTTCCAATTTACAATAAATGTGTGTGTGTGTTTTTCTTTTGTTTTTAGTTTAAAATTTAAGAATTAGTAGTGTTTTTTTTTACGTTCTGTTCAAGATTTTGTTCGAGTTATTGCTTTTAATTAAGGAATTTGCTATAAAAATAGGATAGAATTTGGAGTATCATCACTGCTCTTCAGCATCTTTATGGATGCTGGATAAATCGTTTCTAATTTACAAAAAAAAAATGTGTTTTTTACTTAAGATTCAAGAATTATTAGTGTTTTTTTTTACATTCTGTTCAAGATTTCGTACGAGTTATTGCTTTTAATTAAGGAATTTGTTATAAAAATAGGCTAGAATTTGGAGTATCATCACTGCTCTTCAGCATCTTTATGGATGCTGGAACTGCCACGTTCTATTTACAATAACGAATATTTTTTAGTTGAAACTTAACTGAAAAATGCAAATTTATCATATTCTATATTAAATTTCATTCGATTTAATTTTTAAACCCAGAAATTAGCCGTAAAAATTGGCCAGAATTCGGAGCATCATCACTACTCTTCAGCATCCTTATGAATGCTGGAAATGTCTTTTATAATTTAGAAAATCGAATGTTTTCAGTTAAAATTAAAAGTAAACAAGCAGAAATAATGTCGGAATGAGAAAATATTATTTAAACTTTTTTTTAGAGAAAGATTTTTTGAAATTTATTTAAATGAAGTAGACAATGTTAAACAATTGAGTTTATTGCATATTTATACTGTAATGGGTGGGGAAGAGAGAGAGAGAGAGAGAAAAAAAATTAAGTTTTCTTTTTTTCTTAATAAAATTCAATTTAGAAAGTTAATTTTGGAAATTTTTTGGGGTTGTTTTTCTCACCGCAACTCTTATAGACAATCTAGTATCTAATTTGTGTGAATATCAAGATACTAAATTGATGTATTATCTTGATAATGATATAAATTGGATACTAGATTATCAACATAGCAGCTCAATCTAGGCAATCTAGTACCCAAGATAGTAGCTCAATATAGACAATTTTCATCAAACTTGTGTGATTATCTAGATGTAACTCTTATAAAACAATCTCTAAGTTACAGGTGCTTAAAATTATCTCTTTAACCATGATACTAAATTTTAATTATCAAGCCCAAGATAACCAGTTCTACGAGGCGTGTATGGTTTCTTAATCGTAAACCGATCATTATTTTGTTTTAAAATAGAATATAAACGTAAAAATTCTTAAATTAAATCTATAAAAAAATAATTTTTTTTTCAATAATTGCTTTAAAATAATAAAATAAAATATCGTCGCTTTCCCATCGTCGCGCCCGACGTAAATCGTCGCTTTCGCATCGTTCAAGACGTAGAGATACTTCTTATTGTATCTTAAAACATTAAAGCAAATTCTTTATTATAAAATTTTACATTATTTTCTGTAGATTTTATTTACTTCGCATTAAAAAACAATTTCGTTCAATTTATTATAGAGGTAAAACGACGTCGCGACACGTCGCGCACGCCTTTAAATATCTCTTTTAAACCACAGAACATAGTAAAACGTATATTATTCATTTTACCTTCACTAAAAACACTCTAAGTATCATTTTACTACAGATTTTAATCCAATAAATTTTTATTTTATACAAAAATTACTCTTACAAGTAGGCTAAACAATTCTCAAGAAGGGGTAAGGAATGAATTAATTAACATTATGAAATTTGTTTACTTTCCTCCCAGGTTTAGGAACTTTCTACTTACAAATTTATACTATTTTGTGTAATTTTACTTTGTTTATTGTATCAAATTTAACATATTTCATAAAAGAATTGAGGTAATTTGATACATAATGTAACCATTTTTAATGTTTATTATAATGGTTATNCCTCCAAATCTTTGTTCTTTCCTTCTCCCTATTCATTTTTCCTTCTCCTCCTTATCATCACCATCATCATACACAATTAAAAATCTACAACTTGAAAGATTTATTCCATAAATTACTATTAAATAAAAATTAATTTAATACTGTATTTCACAAATATTTTAAAATATTTGACATTAAAATATTCCTTCATAGTTTTTTTTAAAAATATTTTTATCAACAAAATATTTATCCCTTATAAAAGTTTTATGAGGGACATTTTTTTTATTCTGTATTGATTAATAAATATAAACATCCAAAAATATTGAACATGAATAAAACTTTGAAAAGTGTTAAAGGCGATAAAATTCATCGAAAAGAAGAAAAAAACATTTATTTAAATTGCTAAATTTTAAAATTTTAACTTTGAAAATTCGCTTCGAAAAATAATTTTTGTGGATTTTTGTTTAGGAACGAACCCACATCCTTCCTTTTAATACGAAAATCAATGTTAATTTTCCTATTAAAATTAGTCAAAGTCGTGGGTTCGGTCCATACATAAAACAAAATTTTTATATCATATATGATTCGAATCCGAATTCTGCTTTAAAATATTAAAATTTTTAATATTTACTTGATGAAAACACACGGGTTCGGTCCACATTCGAAGATAATGAAACTAAATTTCTATCTTATATAAGATATTCGAATCCATCGAAGCCATATTCGAACTGAAAATTCTTTGTTTATTAAGTTTCATACGGGAACCGAACCCACGCTTTATAATAAAAAGCGTGGGTTCGATTCCCATATGAAATTAAATTCGAATTTTAAATAAATCTTATTCGTATTCTTCAATTATCATACTTTAAATTATTAAAATTGGCTATTATAGTTCACGAAAACATGTGGGTTCGGTTCCTATATAAAATTAAATCGCGATTTTATACAGGAATTGGACCGTATTGATGGAATATGAGCAATGAGGATACTTTATGTAGAAAATTTAAGTGTTAGACACGTGAAGAAAGCCGGAGAAAATGCACATGGCCAGCTCGCTGATCAGGATCGAACCCACGACTAGTGTTTAGTGGTTATATCCATACGATCGCTGGTTGGCATACAGGAATTAAACTACACGTTTTAACAATTAACAGGTTACTTCATTGATCGTGGGTTCGGTTCTTATACAAAATTAAGGTTATATTTACTTATATTTTAAAATATAACGTATAGGAACCGAATAATTTGAATTTAAACCACATTTTTACAACAATTTCTTGCAGAATTTCAAAATAGACAAATCGAAATTGAAATTCTCACACGTGATATAACATTTATACATCTGGTTTTTAGAAATGGAATGTTTAAGAAATCGATATTCCAATCGATTATTATTATTCTTATTCTTTTCATAAATAATCGATTAATTATAAAATAAATCGCCGATTCGGTTAAACCTCCGAACAACGGACATTTGAATTCGCCAAGAAAGAATGCTCGAAGATGGACATTGTTTGGAGGCTCTTTCGTACACATTTTAAAAGTTCCCGTTCAAATGGCCGCCGTTTAGAGGTGTCCGTTGTTGGAGGTTCGACCGTGTATAGGCCTATAACTTTGATAAAATCGAGTAAAATCGAATAAAATCATCCGCTTTCACGTTTTACAGGCGTGCAAAAATTAGAAATACTTTTGTACAGAGGTGTATTGTTTAATTATTTTATTTTTCAAAAATAAATAAATAAATAATAAAGAAAAAAGTAGATTAGAAAATAAATTACAGCGAAACCTGTCCGAAACGGTACCTGAATATATAGAAAGCCTGACAAAACTGAACCTGTATAAAGAGGAAACCTGCCTAAACGGAAAAAAATTATTGAAAACAACGATTTTCTATCTTAAAATATAACCTGTTTAAAATGAAACTTGCCTAAACGAAACAGAAATATAAAGAAAACCTGACTAAATGGAAAAATTCTTCGAAACGGAGCAATTTTCTACGTTAAAAAAGTAACCTGTCTAAATGGAACCTCAATAAAAAAAATCCTGCCTAAACGGAACCTGAATAAAGAGGAAACCTGCCTAAACAGAACCTGAATAAAGAGGAAACCTGCCTAAACAGAACCTGAATAAAGAGAAAACCTGCCTAAACGGAACCTGAATAAAGAGGAAACCTGCCTAAACGGAAGAAATTCTTGGAAACGGAGCGATTTTCTACGTTAAAAAAAAAACAAAACAAAACCCGTGCAAAACGGAAACCGGAACAAATTCGATACCTTACGATTCCGTTTTACACAGGTTTACCATACGAAGACAAAAATTACAATACAAACTTTATGGCGATTTTCTTTTTCATTTCAAGAATCAGAGACACTTCTTTATAAAAGGAGGATGAAGAAGAAGAAGAAGAAGAAGAAGAAGAAGTTGAAAACGCTGACTTTGTAGAAAGTAAAAGTGAAATAGAGTCACGAATGAACAAAGTATACAAGAACTCAGAACACTAACATCTAGTTAATTCGTAATAAATGGAGCGTATACTCTAGTCAACGTGTGTGTCTGTCCACGGGGGGGATGGGAGAGCGAATCTCTTTTTTTTTCGGTTACGTCACGAAACGACGTAAGAGGAAGGAAAATCAAATTCGATAGTCGTTTCACGGGAATATCCGGTTAGCATTTATGTTATTCCCAATTCAGTCGTGTATTTAAAGATGAATGAAGTCGATCTTCCAGTTTCCTATTTGTATTCTTAGCGTGTGGAAAATTCCAAATTCTATATAGAAAAATATGGAATTTCTAACTCCTATCCAAGCTTTGAATAATCTTTATTTATTTATTTATTTTTCTTTATTTTTAATGCTTATAGTGTCTTGTTTCGATATATGGAATGTGCTGAATAATTTTATGGAATAAGAATATATTCTGTCGTCTCCCCATGTATTATTTATGACTGGTGAGAAGGATATTTTCCGAATTAAACACATTAATGGGTGGTTTGGGGTGAGTTTTTAAGGTAGTGATTAGTCGGTAATCGTAGCGTTAGATTACTGGGAACGTTATATGCGGGTTTTGTTGGTGTAATGCTTTAATCGATTCGTATTAACGTCGGTTGTCTTTCGGTCTCGTTGTTTAATCGAGAAAAATAGGCTGTTTAGTGAGTTAATTCGAGAAATTTATTAAGTACCCGCATATAACGTTTTCGACCATAAATTTCTCGAATTAACTCACTAAAAAGTTGATTCTTTCCACGCCAATAACAAGATTTAAATCGATCTAACGATAACTGACGTTAATATGAATCGATTAAGGGAAATGTTATATGCGGGTATTATTGGTGTAATGCTTAATCGATTCGTATTAACGTCAATTGTCGTTCGATCGATTTAAGTTTTGTTGTTAGCGTGTTTAAGTAGGAAGAATAAACTGTTTAGTGGGTTAATTCGAGAACGTTATGATCAAAATCGTTATATAGAGGTATGATTTAGTTAATAGTTTATAAATTACTATTAAGATTTATCCACTATAAACGATAATTTTTTTTAAAAAATAAGTGTGTAGTATAAAAAATTTTAATAGAATTTTAGTTGTTCGAAAACGTTATAAGCGGGTACTATTTAATCAATTCTTGTTTAAACATCGATTCTTTATCCATCGATTCGCGTGACTGTGATCTACTATTTTGTGGGTTAATTTGAGATTGCGATAATCGAAAGCGTTATATGCGGGTGAGATTTTATTTCTAATCTATAAATTCGGTATTATTATTTAGAAGAGTTCGGTGTTTAGTAGGAAAATTTTAATCAAACTTCAGTTATTTAGGAACGTTATATGCGGGTTTTTTGTATATATTTAACTTATACTTAAAATTATTGCACGCTTAATTCCACTTTAATAAATTCGATTTTTTCCCGTAAATAGCGTGATTAAAAGAATATTTTACATTTAATAATATAGTTATTAGGCAACGTTATAAGCGGGAACCTTAGTTTAACGTCTAATGAATCTATCTATATACTTATCAGATTTGTTTAAAACCGAGGTAATGAAAAATTGATGAAATTTCTCTGGTCACCTCGATTTAACGCTATAATTATTTTACTGATTCGTCCCTTTTAAATCGTTGTGAAGATCGTATCTTTTACGTAATGACCTCACTTTAAAACGGTAAACCGAGGTGAAGAGGAATTTTCAATTATCTCAACACCTAACTCGTTTTAACGCCAGTAATTTCATTTTGGCTTTACTTCGATTTAATACAATTTTAACGAAATTGTTGGCTTTTTTAAATAGTCTTAGTGACTTCATTAAGAATACTTTACATATAAACGTAAAAAGCGTTAAATCGAAGTAAATAAGTATTTTACACATCTGACTTTTTATATAGTAAAATAGTAAAGAAATGAAAGAACAAAATATCGTTAAATTGAGGAATAAATCATTATTGGTTTTGCTTATACCCGCATATAACGTTCTCGAATGACTGAAGTCTGATTAAATACTTATATAATATAGTATCGAGGAATAAATTAGTGTTAAATCGGCATAGAATGCTTACAAACATTACTGTTAATACATATACTGTAAAGTGTCGAAGTACAAAAGGAAGTAGTAGCGCTAAATCGAAGCAAAATACTTCAGTAGCGTTACTGTTATTATATACATAGCGAAATACTGAAGAACAAACGAAAGTATTGGCATGAAGTCGAGGTCAGATATAAATGATTTCTACACAGCGAAATACCGAAGAACAAAAGGAAAGTAGTAGCGCTAAATCGAGATAGAATACATATAGATGATTACAGTAAAAAAATTAAAAGAGAAAAGGACGTAGTAGTGCTAAATCGAGACTTACATATCACTACTGTTATTAACTATATAACGAAATACCGAAGAAAAAAAAGGGGGAGTAGTAGCGCTAAATCGAGGTCGAATGTGTATATAAAATGTTTTATTGTCAAATACGTCGAACAAAAAAAAAAAAAAAAACAAAACTCGCCCAAAACCCGATTAAAGTAAACTTCGTTAACGAATTTGTTAAACGAAGATGTGTAATTAATTAGCCCTTTTCCCCCGTTCTAACGTTTCTCATATATTTTACTTGCAACTTTGCAGAAATATATTTCATTACTTGACGAATGAAGAAGAAAATCGAGCGAATAAAGTGATTAATATCTTGTTTTGACGCATGACTTTACTCATTCTCGTAACGTTTATTAGTGACTCGACCTCATCAAAACCTTACTTAGAGTCGAATTATTGCTCTTTTATCTATAATTTTTTTAATTTTCTACTTTACCCTTATATAAAATCTGTAGTAAACAAAACAAGCTTTTAAATACGTTTAATCGAGGTAATAATTTCCACCCCGTTATAGCGTATAAATGAATTATATCCGAGCATCATCGATCACCAGACGAAAGCGAAATTATTCATTTTCCTGGATATTTTTTATGAATTAAATGCATAAAAACAATTCAGGAACGTACATAATATATATATATATATATTTAAACGATTAAAATAAAGAAAAATCAAGTTTAAATATTAAAAATCCTATTTAAAACTTTATATAAAAGGGAGGTAACTCTACGTTCGATCGAGCAGAAGAAGTTTCAATGTAGCGAAGTAAGGTTCAATTTCATTTTAGCACAACCTTTTTCAATCGATTTTTCTTATACTAAATCAAAGTCAATTTACGATTTATTCGACTGAAGATTTAATTAAATTCTTAATCCTTTTTTTTTTATTTTAAATAATAATAATAAAAAATTCAATAAATATCATTGTTTTATAACACAAAAAAACACATGAGAAGAGTCGCAAAAAACTAGGATTTTTTTTTTCTGTTTAATTTTTGGTAGATTTAATTTAATTTTTAAGTGAATTAAAACAAAAATTAATGTTTTTTTTTAATGTAAAAATATAAATTTTTTGAGTTTTGTGCAGATTTTTTTATGCTGGACAACGATAAAAAATTGTAATAAATCAGCTAAAATAAAACTTTGTTTTAACGCTACACTAAAGATTTTTTTCCCTCTTTTTATCGTTCTGTGAAGAAAGCAATTTCTAATCTTTAGAAAATAAAATATAAAAAGTATAAAAAAATATAAAAGAAAAATAGTATAAAATCTTTTGATCCGGATTTCTTTTGTCTGACAACCAAATCGTTTTTTAATCTCTCTCTCGGATTCAACCGCTCATTCCATTGATCAAATTCACTAAAAAAATAAAAATAAAAATAAAAATAAAAATACTTGTCAACCGAATTTCATCAAAAACTTTACCTTTTCTTTTAAAAAAAAAAAAAAAAATAGAATTTCCACGTTAAAATTTCATATAAATTCAAAAGAGAACTCGAGGGATTTAATAAAAAGATAACGAGATATCACTCCTTGGAGTTGATAGTTAAATAATTCATTTTCTGCGCCATATTTTCTCAACTAGTGAGTCGCGATCCCCTAGAGAATTTTCAGTTATGTCTTGCAAAACGTTATAACGAAGTGCATACTAAATATTAGAAACGTATACACGTCTATCAATGGTGGATACAGGACACTTTACAGGGGGTGGAGAAAGGAAGCGATATACCTTATATCGAATATTTACGACTTGAAGTAGCCACTTCACTCGTGTAAAACTCCTATAAGAGGGACAGCTACAACCTAAACACCCACCCAAAATTCGCTCCTGCTGCCTGTATATTCAAATATTTACACATGTTTGTAATATAACTGTGTTTGTATACAACGTATAAGCACTAATATACACACGAGGTATGTATTTATACGTGTTTCACATTTATATACGTGTTTGCACACTTATACAAAGGTAAAACGTGTGTAAATTTACGTATTTTTCAGTTAATTTTACCTCGAAAATATCTCACAAACATTAATTATACTTAAAAAAAACAGCATTAAAAAAGAGTAAAAAATTAAATTAAATTCATATATATATATATTTAATGGATAAATAAAAAAGAAAAGGTTTAATTAAGTTTTAATTTATATAAAAAAAAAACATTAATAATTATAATTTGTCATTGAAAAATGACAAAAAAAACAATGCGACAAAACTTGTTGAATGAATTAATTTTTTTTTAATTAAAATTAAAACGGGTTTTTAATTATAATTTAAGAGTTTGTTTATTCATAAAAAAAGAATTAAATTATATATTTTCACCCCTAAATTTCACAGAATTCATTTATTATTTACGGAAACAAAAAAAAAGGATTTGTTTGGTCGAGATATAACTTTAAAATTGTCAATATTTAGTTGTTTGTTTTAATAAAAGAATGAGAAGTTCTTATTGTTTGTAACTGTGAAAAGAATTATTGATCGTTGGAAATGAAGAGAGAAAAATAGAAAAATAAAATAAAACGACGTTTAAAAATGATAAATGAATGCATTCATTATTAAATTTTATATAAAAGCTTTATAAATGAATAATAAAATCATTTTTTTAAAGAAGAAAAAGCGCAATTCTTCAATTCGAAAACACTGTATAGCTAGCTTTATAAACGAGTTGAGACGTTATAAACGGGTTAAGAAATTTTTATTACGTGTGAATTATAATTAAAGATGATCTTATAACCGAATTACACTACTTTTGTGATATTTTCTATAGAAATTTTGTGTTAAAATGACGGAAATTTCTTCAAATCGGATTATAACGCGCACTTCAAATACTTCGTTTACGTCTCGTTTAAACTCGCTTTAGTGAGTAAAAATTAATAAAATAAACCGAAATAAATTGTTTTCTTGCGTAAAATTTATTACAATTAAATCTCAGTTAATAAAAAGTATATTAATAATATAATTTAACTAACGTATAATTATTTAAAATCCTGTATGTAATGTTTTTTTAGATAAACAAGTACTTTATATAAGCAAAAATTTTAAATAAAATTAGTAAAAAATAAAGTAGAATTTTTTAAATAATAATTATAAACATAAACACACCACATATTTATAAAAAATATGCGTAACAATAAAATTATTCTGGAATTACATAAAAACACACATGTTTAAGGAGATTTTCTAGAAGAAAAAAGAAAGAAAATGAACGTAGAAAGAGGAAATTTGTCCAGAAAAATATCTGCAGTTGACAAGCAAAAGATACTTTAAAAAAATCTTCTTTATTTATTCAACAATACAGAAATTTCGATGGGAAACGTCATAAAAAATTACTCATTTATTTGTTTGTCTATTATTATTATTATTATTATTATATTTTTTAAATACATTATTCATTTAAATTAATTGTATTTTATTAAACGTTAACACGAAGTACAGTAGATAAATCCAGCAAGGTTACTTTCCCAGAAAAAAGGGGGGGGGAAAGTTAAAATTGTGTATGGCTCCATCTATTATCAATTTATATTATTAATTATTGTAAAAAGCTTAATTTCGAGAGTAAAATAATTTATAAAATGATTGTAAATGCTAAAAATTTGGTTGCATTTTGAGAAAATTGTAGACCTATAAATTCCCACTGTCTTTCCTTGATCTTCATAATGGAGTTAGGTGAAAGAAAAACCAGATATAGAAACAGTAGGGATAGGAGGCCCCAATTAACTGTATACAAACTTCCGGGGAATACCGGAAGGCACGTGATTTCAATACGAAAATTTTTCCAAAATAAAATTACATAGATGACTGGCACGACTCTATTGTTAAAGTAAAAGTATGATGTACAGTACAGGGGAAGACAATAGTAATTTGAGATGGAGAGCATATATTTTAAATAAAATAAATTAAAAATACGTTTAAAAATTGCAGCCCAGAATTGTGACCATGTCACAATAAATAATTGCTCGTTTTTAATTTAAAATATACGCTTTCCATCTCAAATTAGTAATTGCTTGCCCCTGTACATTGTACTTTACCTGGTAACAACAGAGTCATGCCGGTCATCTATGTACCCACATTTGGCCTGAATTACATGAAAAAGAGGACTTTGCATACTGTTAATCAATTTATCAATAATATTCTGTCAAATTTCTGATCAAATCTTAAATAATTCTTCTTTATACACTAATAAATATTTTCTATGGCTAAGAAGAATACAGTGGTCTAATTCGTCCCACAGATGTTCTATTAAATTTAAGTGTAGTAAATTCGGTGGCCATTCAAGAACTTTATTATCATTATTATTAAAATATTTTCTGAGAAGCGATGTTGTATGTTTGGGATCATTGTCTTGTTGAAAGACAAATTCATTTTTAATCCCCCAATTTCCTTACTGATGCCATTAAATTGTCTTCAAGTATCTGCTTGTTATCTACTGCTTTCATACGTTCATGAATTTAAACGTATGAAAGGAATAGGAATAGGAGTGTTTTTCATGGTTCGGAATGAGCAATATTGTTCATGAATTTGAACAATATTGCTCATTCCGAACCGTGAAAAACACCCCCAAACCATTATGTAAGTTGAGTGTTTTATTGTTCCCACAGTTTTTTATTTTTATCGAATGCTTGATTTTTCTTTCTCCAATCAAATTTCTTTCGTTTAGAATCCTACATGACTCATCACTCTAAATAACACGCTTCCGAAACTTTCACAAATTTTCACATGATTTCCGGTATAAACAGGAAGTTCTTATATAGTTAATCGGGACCTCCTCCTCCTAATCTTTCCATCTCTTTTCTTAAATTTTATCTATCCAATACAGTTCTCGAGATTAAGAAAGGACAGACATACACACGAACGGGAGGACGAAGTGGGAATTTATAGATCTACAATTTTTTCGAATTGGAAATTATGATAATAAAATAATTATATATTTTATTTATTACATTTATTAGGTTTTTTTTCGGGGGATGTAGAAGCGACGACAAGTCACGATGCATGAATATTCAATAACTCAATTATACTTTTGACAAATGGCATTAAAATCGAACGGACATCAAACAATTATTTTCATGTTTATGAATAGGAAAATTTGAATAAATTTATTATTATATTCTTGGAATATTTCCAAAAAGGAACCACGCTACTCTGTTTGATTTGTGGATTAAGTAGACAGATGATTAAAGTAGTAAAACAGTTGGACCAATGCCAAAACCACCCAAAGCTGTTTATGTAAGTAAGCCATCTCTCTCCCACTTCTCTGGCATTTTCCTTATTCCTTGTTGCTATGTTTATCCTATAATGATACCATTACCAATTCTAATCCCTTAAAAAACAGAGGTTTATCCTGTTTATTCCGTATCCCCCGAGATAATGAATTATATACAATATTTTTCGTATGTTATTTCCAATGATTTTCTATTCCTGTTTACCTGTTTACAAGGGAGGGGGGAACGTACTGTAACCTGGTATATTAATGTTTATTTAAAATGTGATTTTGTTAAAGTGTTTCTAATTTGTTTACTCGGATCTACAAGCAAATCTTTTTATGTAATTTTATTACGTTTGTTTCTTACCCTGTTGCTGTTTCTTCTCCTGTAGTTTGAAAGGTAATATATTCGTTATTATATAGGCTATATGTTATTTCTCGTTTTCAGTCGAACCTGTTATAACGGCCACCTGTAAACGGAGACCAACTTTTTCTTATGGAACAAAAATTCATACAAAATAACCTGCAAACTGCGGATAAAGTCACTGAAACCTCTCAACAACGTCCACTGTTCCTTAAGTGATTCGCAGAGAATAATGCGTTATACAATGTTATTCGTTTTATATCTTCTAAAGGAAAAGACAGTAAAACCTGTCAAAAACGGAACCTGCCTAAAAGGAATGGAACTATTTTCTATATTCTAAAAGTAAATTTTTCGAGAATTTACCACCTGTAAGCTACCAACTGAGCTTTAATTCGTTATTACAGCAAAACCTGTCTAAAACGGAACCTGAATAAAACGGAAACCAGCCTAAAAAAAAAGGAAAGATTCTTCGACTTTCTTTACAGTTTGTTAATTAAAAAATAAAATTTTCTTTAAACTTATAATTAATTTTTAAAATAAAAATCTTTTAAAAATTAATTACGAAATTTTAATAAACATTATTTACAAATTAGTAAAGAAAATTGATATTTATTAATTAAATTCTAATAAAATTTCAATAAGGAAAAACAAAAAAAAAATTGTATCTAAATTAACAAATTAAAAATTTAATAAACAAATTGCAAATTAGCCAAACAAAATATTTTTATAAAATTACAATTTTGTCACTAATTAATTAATTTTAAAAATTATTTTAAACGTAATTAAGTAAATTAAAATTAAAATGTTTAATGTAATTTCTATTTTACTTATTAATTTAAAATTATTCGCTGGTTGAAGCATAGAAAATAATTTTCATTGAAAATAAATTGCCAAAGATTTATTATATAAAAGTTATAAAATGATATTTATATGAAAAATAAATACATTTTTAAAATAAAGTAATAAGAAAAAACTTTAATATATAAATTATAAATTATTTGGGGGTATTGTGTAGTTTGTGGGCTCAATAGTCTATGCTTAGGAAAGGAAGAGAGTGAAGAGAAGAGGAAGAGAATAAAAAAGAAATTAGCACATTTAATTATATAATAATTTTTTAAAATGTACAAAATTAATTAAATTTACAAACAATAAGTACGGCTTAAACAAGTTACAATTTTGAATTCATTTACAGCTTCATTTACTTCCTTTACATTTATAGAACTTTATTTACAGATCTACTTACTTCCTTTACATTTATAGGACTTTCTTTACAGAGCTACTTACTTCCTTTACGTTTATAGGACTATATTTACAGATCTACTTTCTTTACATTTATAGGACTTTCTTTACAGAGCTACTTACTTCCTTTACATTTATAGGACTTTCTTTACAGAGCTACTTACTTCCTTTACATTTATAGGACTTTATTTACAAGTTCACTTACTTCACTTACAGGTTAAAACATTACAAAGTTATACTTTTTCTAACAAAAAAAAATAATAAAAGTAAAACAAAATAAAAGTGGTTCAATTACTGAAAATACACATTACAAAAGTTATAGAGCTAATTTATGATTGGTCGATCCTTCCTTAAATTGTGCACGTCATCTATTTTCCAAAAGATTCGGATATAAAACGGAAGTTACACCTTTTGTTCCCACTCCTCGACTATCGATTAGTGCGGAGGGGTGGCTAAAAACCAAAAAACTTGGCACCAATTTTATGCATGAAAAATTTAAGTAACTTTCCTGGTATCTTGTTTAAGTCGGTAATATTCCAAATGATTTATAATACTCCAGCGAAACTGTTTTATTATTTATTGGTACCATTTAACTGGAATTTCGGTAACCGTGTAAAATATAAATAATACAAAATACCTCGTTACATAAGTATAAATCAACGTTAGTTGAGTTGATACTGAATTTTTAATACAGGAAAAAAAAATGTATGTATTTTTACTTTCATGGCTGTTATATATAACAGAGGGAAAGTGTGGAGATCGGACAAAAAATAACCTCCTCCCCAAATTTTTACATTTTTGGACTCGGGGACTTTAAAATATCGAAAAATGCAAGTAAATATTGGGGAGGTTTTTCAGTATGTATGGGGTATGGTGTAGATGCGCTGGTATATGTGTGGAGTTAACGATTTTTTTCATTCATTTTGAAGCTTAATAATTCCTGTGTCTTCTATCGAAAATTTCTGAAATTTTGCAGGGTGATTTGCGTATTAGGGAGAAATGTTTCCAGAAATTTTCAGGAAAATCGGACTATTGGTTCTGGAGATATGGCTCTCACTCCTTTACTATCTCCCAATCTGAATACTTAAAGGTAATGGTAGCAATTATTAGAGACGAAAATAAATAAAGAATGCAGGAAATCCAGCAACAACGTATTCAGTTTTTTGTAATAGAAAAGAAGATATTCAAAGACGAGATTATTTTAAATTCTAGAAATAAAAATAATTTTTCAATGTTAGAAATTAGCAAATGATTAATTAGAATACTTAGACTCGCGCTGATTAATTTGTAATAAATCGTTTTAATTTATTAGATGAGTTCGGAGATTCTTTACACCCTGATTCATTAGAGTGATGAGTTTTCTTAATTATAACATTTTTATTTTAAAAAATCCAGCAACGAGTTGCATAACTTTCCCGGCGAAAAATATTTATATTTACGAAACATAGCAGTTCAAAAAATTGCATGTAGCGCCATCTGTTATGAGATTTTATTTTAAAAAATAACTTTTATATTATTAATTACAATAATGAAAGCAAAAGACTTAGTATAGAGATTAGTTTTTATTTTGTAAAGTATAAATTTGTAAAAGCAAAAGAATTCATAACTTGGAAGATTTTTAAGATATCGCCCACCCCCTTATCTCGTCCGATTTGCCAGAAAATTTCTGAAAAAAATTTTCCCTAATACACAAATTTCCCTGAAAAATTTCAGAAATTTTTGTCAAAAGACACCTGAGTTATTAAGCTTAAAAGTGGGTAAAAAAACCATGCCATCCAACTACCCACCCAGTCGCCACCTGCCTACCTTCCTGCCTACTTGCCAACTTTCCCACATGTCTATCTACCTACCTGTCCACCTACCTACCTGACTATCTGCCCACCTACACACACACGCACACTAACAACCATACATACAAATACCCCCCAACATTTTATGCATTTCTCGAAGTTTCAAGGTCCCCTGACTCCAAAAATGTAAAAATCTTGGTGGGTCATTTTTTGACCGATCGACAAACTTTCCCTCTGTTATGTATAACAGTCGGGAGAGTCAAACTAAATAAATAAAAGTTTTCATAACTTATAAAGTCTAAAAATAGTCTAGAGTAGTAATCTCATATAAATTTTTAAGCTCCGATGAATAATATGGGCTAAACAGATGTCGGACAGACATACGGACGTATTGAATTACCACATTCGTGTCAGAATGCTTCATTAAATTATTGACTTTACTATAAATTTTGAGCTCCATTAGGTTAGTGTTATGAGATATATCGATCCGCAAATCAGATGTATAAAAAGAAAGAAGTTTGATGGGTTCATAATTTATTTTTAGTAAGATAAGTCGAGGTTTTATAATCTAATGACAATCTTTGAGCTGTGTTAAATCCGATTTTATGCGAACGGACACAAAGACGGACGTATTCTTTATGATATATGTCATACTACTGAGTGTTGTGAATGTGTAATATCCGAAATTTAAATTGTTGAAATGCTTACGATAATGCTAAGAAGTTATATCTTCTTTCAGTGCACTGAGCGTAACAGACAAACGTATATTTGGAAAAATATATCTAAAATGATTACTAATATATTCAAATTTTATTTATTAAAAAAATAAAAAACTTTTTACAATGTAAAATTAAAAAAAAAAAAAAAAAAAATGCTGCAACAATGTCGGAGAAGCTACTTGAGGTTGCGGTGTGAATTAAAAATAGTTCGGCAACTTCGCGCGTAGAAGTAATTTCTTTTACTTGAGTATAAAAACACATTTTAAATCAAAACAGTTGAGATCCAAAACTAGGCGAAATGTCGGAGAGATATGCCGATTGTAACAATTCTGATCCTTCCAGAATATTTTTATCAGATGACTCAACAAGATATGCAGGCGATAAGCACTTAAAAAGTGTAGCCTACATAATTTTCGAACGGATTCAAATGTAATAATTTATTGGTTAATTGTTTCTCATCTCCCTTTCTTTTTATTTCTGTACGCATCAAAAACTTATTGTAACATCCAGAACTAAATTCTGTTAACATTTTGGAAGATGAAAACATGCAATAATATAATTATAGTGCAATAATTATAATCGTGCTTGGACAAAGAGCACGTGTAAGGACAACGTAAACATTGAAGAAAGACCAAATGGTTAAAATCTCGATTTGGCATCCTTTTATAAATATAATATGTTACTGGCGTTCAAGGATGCGCTTTGACAACGCCCCAAAAGCGCCAAAAACTGTATAGCCTACAGATCTGTAATTATTCTGTGAACATGTTTTTGAGAAACGGCTCGATAACGGGAAATTTACGGACAAAATTTTGATATTAAATTCGTCAACTCAAAGTCGGGAAATTTTTTTATCCCTTAAAACTTCGATTTGACATGGTATTACAGTATTTGTGGATGATCTTTTATTATCATCTATAAATTTATGAGCAAACTAATGGCATAGTTCGTTTCATATGATATTAGTTTGTTACTCAGCTACTTGTTACTTAGAAGCGCCCAATTACAGTATTGAAATTGTTAGATGAATTTATCTGTTTTGTGTGATCTTTTCTATTACAAAATAATCGAAAGGTTTAAATAATAATAATAAATACAAACTTTTTAATTTCTCAACGCCAAAATTTGATTATTTTACAATATAGATTAGATATTATGCAAATGATNTTAAATATATATATATATTTTTTAATGGATAAAATTCAGTTTTACATTGCTGAAATTGGAATTTTCAGGTATAAAAATTGTCGTATTTTGTTTTATCAGCTAAAAGTTTTATGTTACTTTCCTGGCTGTTACGTGTAACAAGGAGGAAAGTATGGCGATCGGTCAAAAAAATGACCCCTTCCACCCCAAGATTTTTACATTTTTTAGATTCAGGGGACATTAAAATGTTGAGAAATTCAAAAAAAATTCGGGGATTTTTCTGTATGTATGGATATTGGTATGTATACGTAAGTGGAGCGATTATGTTCATCTATTTTGAAGCTTAATAACTCCTGTGTCTTTTGTCAAAAATTTTTAAAATTTTGCAAGGAGGTACGTGTATTAGAGTCATTGATTCTGTTAAATTTTGATGGTTAAGGGTCGAGAGGTTGAAGAAATAAAGGGATGGTCACGTTTAATATCTCGAGTGGGGTCAGACTTAATAAAGATTTTACTCGTTATTAATATTTACAATTACTTTATAAAGCCCATCTTTATCCTCAAAATTAAGCATTTTTTCCTTTTTATAATATGAAAAGTTTATTATAACAGAATGTCATAAGAGATGGCGCCACAAACAATTTTAACTTTTTTGCCAATTGAGTTACGAAACTCATTGCTAGAATTTGTAAGAGAATTTGTAAAAATGAAGTTTCTGCGAATAAAACCGAAATATTTAAATGTAAAAAAAATGCTATATTTTTGTCTTTTTTTTAAATGACATTTTTCATGTCTGTGGAGTTAAAAAAGAGAATTGTATTTTGTCTCAGGAGAATGTAAAAATTGACATTTTTACTTTTAAAGCCAAAAAAAGAAGTGTTAATATTTCTTTTTAAAAAAGGAAAAAGAAATAAAAGTTGACATTTTCACTTTTAAAAGAATAAAATTTTGACATTTTCTTTCTTGAATGATGAAAATATTCTATAAAAATGTATATTTTCTCGTTTAAAAAAAAGTAAAAATAAAAACGCCCATTTTAAAGCTGTATAAAACTGACATTTTTATCTATCAATAAAGTAAAAATTGCAGTTTTAGTTTTTTTTAATAAAAATTTTTAAAAAAAATGTAATTTTTATAGAAGAATTAAATTAGCATTTTAGCCTAAGGCTGAATTGAAATTTTTGTCTAGATTGTTGCTAGAAGAAGAAATCGTATTTTTATGACTTCCAATAAAAAATAAAAATAGAAAGGGGGAAAAAACAAAAATATCCAACAAATTTTCCTGCGTAGAAAGGGAAAGTTGTCAAATTTTCGAATTAAATAAAAAAAAATAACTTGATTTTCGCTTCCTAAAAAAATGAAAACCTAAAATAAAAAATTTGCCATTTTACATCTTAAAAATTTATAAAATTGGCATTTTTCTGTGTTAAAAAACACTGAAAAATGTCAATTTGGAGAAGAAAAATATTATTTTCTGTGTTTTTAACACAGAAAAATATTTATTTTTGACTTTTATCAGTCGAAAATTGACATATTTTCCACCAAAAAAAATTTAATATTAACATATTTTTCTATAAGAAGGATAAAGATTTCCATTTCTTAATTGAAAAATAGAAATATTCCAACATTGGTTTTTTAATTAATAACATTAATTTTTAATCAAGAACATTAAATAAACATAATCTATATGCTCTATTGTTAATTCTAATATAAAACATCAAAATAACCCAACATTAACATTTTAAGGAAAAATAATCAACACATTTCAACACTAAAATTAATCAACATACCTTCATTCAAATAATAAAAAAAAAAAGTATGAAATTACTTCTTAAGATAAGAAGAACAAAATTAATTAAAAATTGTTCTCTGTTTCGTCTACTCTAATCATGGAACCGGATTTGCATTCTGTTTTAAATTAGGAAAAGAACTAGAGTTATTTTCAGTAGAATAATATGAAGTTCAAAAAAGTAAAAATAAATCCAGTTAAAATTAGATATAATATCTAAACTAAGAGGATTTAAAAACATAGAGTAAACATCATCAATGTTCCAATAATAAAATCCCTTTAATGTTGTTTATATCAAGCTCGTGTTTGTTTTAAATAAAGAAAAAGGTTATTCGGGAAGAAAAATAATAATAATATCTTTACTTAGTTTATGATTACATGTAACATAAATCATTAGTTGAATCAGAAGCAATGAATGGAAACAAGAAAAATCTATAAAGCCTTTTTCCTCTTTGATGTGGAAGTAAATGAGAATATTTATGTCTTTTTCTGTTGATGTGCTGCAGAATAGATCAATCGGAAGAATTTCCTAAATTCGATCGAAATTTAGGGGAATTTCCAGCATTTCCGGGAAAATTCCCTATTTAGGAAATTTCCCTAACTATACTGTACGTAAATCCCTTCATAAGAATTTCCCTATCATCTTAGGGAATTTTTAAAAAAATTTTACTACATCATTTTTAGGGATATTTCCAAAATAAAAATTTCCCCATAATGTATGTAAATTCCTACAAGAATTTCCCTAGCATTTTGAGGAATTTGAAAAAATTTTTTTAATAGATCGTTTTTTGGGATATTTCCTAAATAGAAATTTCCCCATAATGTATGTAAATTCCTACAAGAATTTCCCTAGCATTTTGAGGAATTTGAAAAAATTTTTTTAATAGATCGTTGTTTAAGATATTCCCTAAATAGAAAATTTCTTTAACTATAGGTAAATTCCTAAACTCTTTTAAAATATTTTGGGGATATTCTTAAAATTATATTTTAAAGTATTTAATACTTTGATTTAAAATGATTTAGGGAAATTCTTTAAAGAGATTCGAATGATTTACTGAAATTAATTGAAATACATAAAAATTCCCTAACTTGACTTAAGAAATTCCCTGAAGCTGTTCGAGGAATTTCTGGATGGAATTTCTCGACAAGTTTCCTGGAAATCATTTAGGGATAATTGTATTAAAAATATATTTTACACGTGCTTCACTAGATGGCGATAGTACAAATTAAACATTAATTTAAAAAAATATATATATTCTCTGACAACCCACTTAATAATTTATAGAGTTATTTATAAAATTTATTGTAGTATTTGATATTGTCTAAAATAATTGCATTTTTAATTAAATGTTTAAAAATTTACACAAATTAAGTTTACCTTATTAATAAAACACCAGTTTTGTAACTCTCGTTATTGTTATAAAGTGTTGATTGCTGCTAAGCTTAGATTTCATAATCATAATTTCGATATTGGTTGTGGGGGGAAATGAAAAATTAACGATTTGCTCATTAAATAAAATCGTAAACCTTTAATCATGTGCTGTAATGCAAAATGTAGATAGTAATTGAGTATCTGGAAAAAACAGGAAGGAAAACAAATTGCAGAGACTTCACGTAGATGAGATCGTTTATCTCAGGATGCGGAGTTTAAATTGAGTATCTTCACTTCGCGTGCGGATTTTTGTATCTTTTTCTCCTCCAAACCCCAGAATGAAGGTGTTAATTCTGAGAAATGTTACACGCGATCCAATCTACAATGTATTTTTCTGGTTTTCTCTTTGAAAAATTCAGAAAATTCTAGTCTATAATCTCCATTTTTGAGGATGGTCTGAAGAAGTTTAAGGAGATGAATTCGGTTAATTTTTGCAAGAAACTTTCCATTTTATAAGACATTCCATTTGTATATACAAACAATAAGTACGGCTTAAACAAGTTACAATTTTGAATTCATTTACAGCTTCATTTACTTCCTTTACATTTATAGAACTTTATTTACAGAGCTACTTACTTCCTTTACATTTATAGGACTTTCTTTACAGAGCTACTTACTTCCTTTACNTTTATAAGACATTCCATTTGTATATCAGTTAAAATTTTAAGAAATTTCTAAGTTTAGATTAAAATATCAATTGTATGCTAATGAATATCTGTTAAAACATTATATTTCTTCTGTAATTAATTTATTAAAACAGTGTACAAAAGAGTGCTTTTGAAAATTGCTCTCGTAAAAGAATATAGCAAGTAAGAAGTATCACTTCTAACAAAAGCAACTTCAAAGGGCACTTCTGGAGGATAAATCTTATATAGAAGATGTAATATAGGTTAACTACAGAAATATCTTCTCCAACGACTGTAACTTACCGCTATTTGTATCAACCAGATAAGTAAGTTTGCCACTTCTAGACAATATATATTTCGGTATGGCATCTTAAAAGCATCGTCATCTACATCAAATGGAATTAAATTCTAAATTGGCAAATTCTGCTATTTGCTACCAAAAATAGCTGTCCTTTTTTTGGAATTTAATACTTTTTATAGACTTGTTTTCCAATCTGTAAGTCTCGTAAATCGTTATAGGAATCGTGAATCTCTAGAATGTCAACAGCCTTCCTTCATTAGTTAGGTGTACTAGCATTCTAGTAAAGTATACTTTTATAAATACATAATGTTTGAAACATCGAATATAACGATGAAAAAAAAATTACATTTCTTTTATAGAAATAAAACTGAACTGGCAATATTTACAATACACTAGATATGTTCTAAAGAGACTCTACTTATGTCAACTGGGAGTGGCACTTTCTTGGAGAGTTATCTTACAAAAGATATAAAAACAACGAACTTCTTTCAGAATAGAAGAATCTGCACTAGTAAAACTTGATATTTTCTACGAAAATACTTTTATATCACAATAGAATGACCTATTTTCATAGATACAGTGACAAATTTACATATAACTTAAGAGAGAGCACACCTCGTGCTAAGAAGGCCTCCTTAATTAAGGTCTCTTATGTGATGTAACTTAGGGTGACAACGGATCTAAGTCTGACTCTTTGTGCATAATATTCAGCATCTAGTTTTTATAAAAATTAGTAAATTGCAAGTATATTTTTTAATGCAAATCAATCTCCAAGTTGTAATTATAGAACTAAAAAAAAAAAACTTATATTTCTTGCTCTGAGCGCGTTAGTTACTGTTAAAATCCTAGAGGAAATCGATAAAATATGGATTTTTGTTCAAAACGTGTAGTCAATCGAAGTGTTAACCATCGGTCGCTACATTGACCAGACATGGATGGATTGGGAGACCGCATATTGTACTTCTCTATCGATTCCCGTTCGAAGAATAAAAATGTTCTACTTCTTCCTGATAAATTAATTATAAGTCACATTAATAACTACTAAATGTATTATTTCCATGCAAACTAAATCATGTAAAATGCAGATAAATTGATTTATCCATCTAAATCCTTGTAAAAGAAGGGAAAAATCCACTCGTTCCGTAGAATGCACCCGGAAAATCTTCAATAGAAAACATGATTCACAAGGAAAAAACTCATGAAAATCAATAGTAATAACTTGCTTTCGCATGTAAACAAAGCAGCAACACGTTAGCGATTTCTAAATTCGATTCGATGGCGGCGTAATTCGACTTCATTCATCAACGTAACGTAAAGTATAAAGTGAATAAATTGACGCATCAGCGAATTTAAAGTTAATTAAAAACGATATTTAATTTATCAAAGGGGGAAGAGAGAGAGAGAGAGAGAGAGAGGATCGATCATCAGCTTAGAAGAAAATCCATAGAAAGCCGTTATTGGCAATATCACGTGAGAAGGAGCGAAGAAAAGCATCCATGTAACAACGTAGCGTAGTTTGTCCATTGTCGTACAACTAATCATGCCTGACACATTGGTTAATATAAGAAACACCATTTATTTCAAGCCAAGAGGAAAGCAACTGAAGTGTGCAATGCCCCGTTAGTAGCTGGAAGGAGCGATAAATGGCACGAGATAACGATACTAAAGTCTGGTGTCGACAGTTGGGCTCGACTTGATTGATATCTTTTCGTCCTTATTTTCTCTCCTTCTTATCGCTGGTTTCAGCAACAGTCTAAATTACTCGCATGGATAGAAAAAAAAAATCTCTCCCTCTTCCTTTTTTTTTTTATTACTTTTTTTTAAACTTCTCCCCCTACCAACAATTCCTGTAGTAGTAAAAATTGAAAGTTACTCTCATATCTTCTCATCGCCATGTTTCTTTTTCTTGAGGTCGAGTTTTCTTCTATCTTCAATTTATTTGATGCCAGAACAATATCAGGGTTCCCAAATCAAATTATAAGTCTAAGATGTTTTACAGACCGCCTAAACCTGTGTTTCTTTAAACGTGATGTCTTTCTACTTTGACGTTTATTGGATGAACTTGTAGGATTTTCAGGATGAATAATAAAAGAAAACAAAAACAAAAAAATGGTGTTTTTATTCGTAAAGATCCTACTTTCTAGTTGGAAGAAATTTTCAGAAAAATCGATAAAACTGATCTTGTGATACACGCTATCTTGTATTATTTGTGGAGTTTGAGATGGGATTAAGATGTTTGTCCAAACTGTAAGCTCTCACATTCATTAAACTTAGCGATAATTAGCTTGATGCATCTTGAAAGTCACCACAATTCTTGGCACGAATGTAGACTTTTTTAAATAATAAATTAAATAAAATTTAAATTAGTTAATTATCGATTCGCTAATTGAGATTTTTCTAAACAAAATAAAAAAATTTTTTTTCTTATTTTTATATTATNTTAATCCTTTAACCTATATATTATGTGGGCTTTGAAGCTTTGGAATATAATAAACTCAATTCTCTATCCAAACCAATTTTTCTATTCTTCATCCTCTTGTTAAAAAGTTGGATTTATTCATTTTAAATCGATATTTTTTAAATATATTTTTATTTAACGACTTTTTCATTAACAAAATACGCTATTTTATAATTTATATTCTGAATTTTATTAATTTTTTTATCAAAATTTATCATATAAATTTTTTTTGGTCTGTCAATTAGAGGAAAATTACTGACTACGAAACTCTAATATCTTTCTCTTCGCTGATTGGCTATCGAGTTAAGCATAATTTCAAATTGGCAAATAGAACAGCTGATAACGTAATTTCTAAATTTAAATAATTTAAAAATGTAAAAGTTCGTTATTTTATTTATTTATTTTTTAAAAATTTTATTCTAAATATTAATTAAATTAGTAAATATTACAGATTTATCTCTAGTATTTAATTCTATAAAGGCTGATAATGAAAGTACTTTATTTATCAAATTGTACAAAGTTTTATGAGATAATATAGAAGCTTTTGAGATTATTGCAAATAATATTATGTTCTTGAAAACGTTTTAAATTGCATTCAAGTTAGATTCTCTGTTAAACACTTTCATATTCCGAATTAAATGAAGAATTAAGAGCTGATTCGGAAATAATTTGTTTCTATAAATCTCGAAATTACTTATTGAATTCATTTCACCAACTAAATTTATTTCACAAACCATTATTTATTTCTCTTTTATATACATAAAAGATCATATAAAGTGAGAGTGTAGAATTATCTTCAGCTATAGAAGTGCCCAAAAGATAGTTTACGAATTTTTTTACGAATTTATTTACGTATTTTAATATTACAATAAAAACTTTTATTATACATCTGTGCATTCGAATTTTTATTAAAAGTTAAATAAAATAAAATTTTCTATCAAATTACCATAATTACATTATCTTTAATTTTAAATAACGATTATTATACTAATTTGATGCGGTTCCTTCAATTATCCACACAACTAGATCCCTTTAAATCTATCTTGCCTTAGAGATTATTGTAAGTCTTGATCCCATAATCCTTATAATATCGATCCTTTTTAATATCGTTTTAATCCTTAATCCTTTAATCTATATATTATGTGGGCTTTGAAGCTTTGGAATATAATAAACTCAATTCTCTATCCAAACCAATTTTTCTATTCTTCATCTTCTTGTTAAAAAGTTGGATTTATTCATTTTAAATCGATATTTTTTAAATATATTTTTATTTAACGACTTTTTCATTAACAAAATACGCTATTTTATAATTTATATTCTGAATTTTATTAATTTTTTTATCAAAATTTATCATATAAATTTTTTTTGGTCTGTCAATTAGAGGAAAATTACTGACTACGAAACTCTAATATCTTTCTCTTCGCTGATTGGCTATCGAGTTAAGCATAATTTCAAATTGGCAAATAGAACAGCTGATAACGTAATTTCTAAATTTAAATAATTTAAAAATGTAAAAGTTCGTTATTTTATTTATTTATTTTTTAAAAATTTTATTCTAAATATTAATTAAATTAGTAAATATTACAGATTTATCTCTAGTATTTAATTCTATAAAGGCTGATAATGAAAGTACTTTATTTATCAAATTGTACAAAGTTTTATGAGATAATATAGAAGCTTTTGAGATTATTGCAAATAATATTATGTTCTTGAAAACGTTTTAAATTGCATTCAAGTTAGATTCTCTGTTAAACACTTTCATATTCCGAATTAAATGAAGAATTAAGAGCTGATTCGGAAATAATTTGTTTCTATAAATCTCGAAATTACTTATTGAATTCATTTCACCAACTAAATTTATTTCACAAACCATTATTTATTTCTCTTTTATATACATAAAAGATCATATAAAGTGAGAGTGTAGAATTATCTTCAGCTATAGAAGTGCCCAAAAGATAGTTTACGAATTTTTTTACGAATTTATTTACGTATTTTAATATTACAATAAAAACTTTTATTATACATCGTAACATTCGCTTTAAACGAAGAAGCTGAATGCAACAGAAACACTTTTGAATCATTTTTAACTATTATTAAATATATAAATTTAAGCTCTTTAAATTATGAGGTATGAAACACCGGCGATATGATACATGATTCCCTCTATCTCCCCACCCCTTCGACCTTTAAGTACCAAAATTTATAAACATGAATGCCCCTTATAGACAAGTTACCACGCCAAATTTCGTTTCTTAATCTTTACCTCATTCGAGATATTAAACGAAATAGATGCCAACACATCTACACACACGCCCCACACACATACATACATACGTACAGTAGGCTACATAGCCCAAGTGTCATGTTTTTGACTTTTTTGGGTTCGGGGGTATCCAAGCGTAGATATTTTAAAAACCCGGAGAGTCAAATATGACACCATTACAGTAATACATTATAACAGCCTGAAAAGTAACCCGTGTTACGTCATATAAGCTAGGAAAGTAAAAGTGACGATTACAATACTTTCCCGTGTTATGTTATAACAGACGGAAGAGTAAAAGTAACTAAATTAATGACAAAATATCTGGCAATAAGCTGGCATTGCTACCGATAGTTCATATAGAAGTCAAGCCCAGGAGGCTGGCTTTCCTTCACCTCTTCTCCCCACCTTCTTGCCCCTCCTTTATACTTCTGTATTTCTCTTAGTTCCGAAAAAATGTATTGTTTTTTGTGACGTGACTTTGCCGAATGGGGGCGAGACACCTCAAAACCCCCAGTAGCTTTGGTCCTGTTTGTGAGTGTACAAACATGATATAATTGGAGTAAACAATGTAAAAAGTTTGTTACAGAGAAAAACTAATAATACATCAGCTGAAGGAATAATTCTTAATATTTTTTATATTGATTTAGAACGATAAAAAATGAATTAGATGAAATTATGATGACAAGCTATTTTTCAATAACCATTTGATAAAATTGATTAATTGAACGATATTCTTCATCTTTATCAATATCTAAGTTATTATTAATTTAAAAGGAGCCATTAAAATATCTATATTCTATAATGCCGTTATAGGAAAAAAAAAAAAAGAATCCAGCAACGAGTTGCGTAACATCCCCTGTAAGAGTTAAAATTGTATATGGCGCCATCTGTTATGAGATCTTATTAAATTTTTTTTAATATTATTGATTATTATAAAATGTCAAAAGATTATTTTTGAGGGTAGAGATGAATTTTATTTTTAAAAGATTGTGAATGCAATAACGGGTAAAATCTTTATTAAGTCTGACTCTACTAGAGATATGACACATGACTTTCCTCTATCTCTTCACCCCCTAAACTTTTAACCACCAAAATTTAATAGCACCAATGCCACTAAAGTACAAATCTCCCTGCCAAATTTCAGAAATATTCGACAATATGCACACGAGTTATTAAGCTTCGAAATGGGTGAACGAAGTTGTATCCCCCACCCCACACATACACACTAATATCCATACACATATATGGAGAAAAATACCCCCCAAAACCAACTTTTTCTTGCATTTCTCGACGTTTCAAGGTCTTCTAAGTCCAAAAATGAAAAAATCTTGGGGGGTCATTTTTTGACCGATTGCTTTCTGTTATGTATAACAGTCGAGAAAGATTTAAAATATGTTTAAACGATTTCTCAGCTCTGATTGGCTAGAAATTAATTATTAACTAATCAAAGTTTCTAACCGAAATGTTTATCTAATTTAAAAACCATCGATTTTGTAATTAATTTATAATCGAGATAATTAGATATAATTTTTAAGTATTTAAAATTAATTATAACACATGAAAATTATTGGCTTTTCAATCAAACAAACAGTTAGCATCTTTGAAAGTTTAAACGATATCTTACCTCTAATTGGCTGCAGATTAATCTTCGTCCAATCAGAGCTAAGAAGCCGTTTAAACTTAAACGAAGCCACTAACTTATTGTCTAATTGACGAACCGATAATTTTTACACGTTAAAATTATTTGTAAATAATTAATTATCACAATTAAAAATTAATTACATGAATAAGTGCGATTAAATTATATATTTTTTTCTTAAATATTTGTATAATCATTTAGATTTTTTTAAATAAAAAAAAATTGCAATTAAAAATTACAAAATCATTCAAATTTACGATAATTAAGATAATAGTATACAGATTTTTTTTTTCTTTAAAGTGTATATTTATCCCATTATTTTATGCTATGCATTATTCATTCATGGCTATACTTTTGTAAAGAAGAGAAAATATAATAAATGTTACAACTATTCTAATAAAGAAAATATGAAAAAAACTTATAAAATCTGGTGATAATAATTAAAATGATAATTTGAAATTTTCAACGTGTAGAATATTTTTGGAAAAAAACGATATTTTTTTTTAAATTTAAAAAAAAAAACTAACCTTATCGTCAACCAGCTGTTCTTGTCACATTTGAGTATAACATTGATTAATATGTTCCTAGTCGATGCATGAATTTTCTTTCGTGCTTGAACTTCTCTGATGAATTCGTAATTAGTTGTTTCCATTTTTTCCACCCTGTATAATAACATAAAACTTATTAAAGTTGACGATCCGTTCGTGTTTCTATACACCCCTCGACAAGGTAGAAAATAAACTGAAAACTACTTCGATGTGCTCTATTTTTTGTATATTTTCCCATTGATTTGAGTTTATTTTTTCGGTTTTTTTTAAACCCCTCCTTCATCATCTTATCGCGTAAGTTATTGATGATAATGAGATAACGAAGTGTACTGTACATCATCATAAGTTTTATGATAATTGAGATATTTGATAGAGTGGAATTTTTTTTTATCCGGGAGTTATCGTATCGATATGCTAATTTTTCATTTTTAATATGCATTTTCTTCGTTTAAAAACTGTCAATACATTTAAAAAACATATTGGAGAGTAAATTTGTATTTGCATTTTATGTTAATTTAGCGTTTTTTTTAATATAAGTAGCGCTTAAGTATCCATATTTAAGTCGATCCATTATTCTTTATGAAAGTTAATATTGATACATTGGTTCGGTGTATTAATAACATCATTTACTCCGAAATTAGCTTAGAATCAATGTTTCTGAATCAGACAAAATTAAATACTTTTAGTCTGATTCAGAAACATTAAAGTGAGAATTATCAGTTCAATATGATACTAGAAATTTATAATTTTATTGCATAAAACTTAATTTTTTTAAAATAAATATAGCCTCTTACCTTTTATACAATATAATTTGCAAAGGAAACAATTGAATAGTTTTTTTATTGAGTGATGGAGAGGGGGAAAAATGGATAGAATATAAACGTGTATATCAGATTAAAAGATATTGTTAGATATAATAAACAAGCAAAAAGTAAAGGAACGTCAGCATTTAATCATTATTTCCCTCTTGCAATATTCTCTTGCATCTATTGTTATTAGAAATGATGGAGTAACACTCGAACATCATAGAGTGCATCTTCAGAAGGAAAGTCTCGAGAGACTCCTCTCTAAAATTAATTCCTTTGTCTAATTATAAATGTTACAAGATTCAGCAAATTCTTAGACTTTGATATAATCGCATATAAGTTTTTTTTATATCATTAATTTCGACAAAAATTTATGATAAATATTTAAATCTCTCGTATAGATTTTTAATTTTATTATTCTTTTATAAATATTTTATAATAATTTATAAATTATTTTAATCTAGACTCGTTAAAAAAAATAAATAAAATAAAATCATGGATATAAGTGGTCCGGAAATGAATCATGTAGAAACATTACTAGAACTATTTGCAGTTTCCGTTAATCTGATTGGTTAGTAGAGTAGAAACATGGTTCAATTACGCCAATAGAATTAACAGAAGCGAATCGGTAATATCCGTCAGCAGAAAAGATTAACTTAAATGACATCAATGAAGTATTAACCAATCAGATTAGCGGAAACTGCTGATCTTCCCCCTCCCCTTTAACTCACTTCCTACGGTAAAGCCTTATAAAACGACGTAAAATAAAATTAATTCTTCTTCTCCGTTTAACTGAATAATAACATTTCATTCATTTATAAACAATTTTAAAATGATTTTATCTATAAAATTTATCATTGATGTCATCCTCTTATCTCTAAAATAAATAAGAAAATTAGAGAAATCGGTTACTCTTCCCTTACTCGACAAATATAAATCTATCTTTATAATTGTTTTTACTTGGTCGTGTCTCAAGTAGACTTTTTTTTTTCTTTTCTAATGAGATAAAGTTTGCATCTTTAAAAAAATAAAATAAAATAAAATAAAAGAATGAGTATCTTTAATGTTAACGATTTATCTTTCTGTCACATCCTCCTTTATCTAAATATTTTCTGCGATCGTTTCACTTCTGGAAAAATTATTGCAAAGTGGTTCAGAATCAAATGACATATTCCAAGATCCATTATATCAGTTCCATTTGTTTTCTTGCACCAATTTAATCAGGTTGAATGGCAATAAAGTATCCTAAAATAATAAAAGAAAGAAGAAATTTACCCAAATGTACGGCTTAAAAAATAAGATCAAAAACTGCTTAGAGGAGAAAATTTGAATAATTTTAGGCTGTTAAAAAGAATTGTTTGATGTTGGGATGCGTGACAGATGGAAAGAGAAGATTGGAAGAAGAAGAAGAAGAAGAAGAAGAAAGAGGAGGAACAAAGATGTAGAAATTATTACTGAAAAATAAGAATTTATCACGCATTACAACATAAATGTTGATGATGATGATGATCTAAATTAAGTTCGGAATTAGTTACATTTGAAAACCTTGCTCTTTGTTGAGTAATTTAAATGGTGATAAAAAATTGTAATGCCGTAAGTTAGAAAAGAGGCCAAAGAAGGAAATTTTTCTCTATATTTTAATTGTAGAAAATTTGGATTTTTCTCTTTTATATAAAAACAAACTTAATTTATTACTTTCCCGGCTGTTATATGTATTGTGATCGGTCAAAAAATACATCTCCCCAAGATTTTTACATTTTTTTCACTTGAGATCCTTAATTAAAATGCCGTGAAATACAGAAAATTTTGGGGTTTTTTCTACATGTATGAGTTTTAATATGTGAGGAGAACACGATTTTGTTCATCCAATTTAAAACTTAATAACTTTTGCGCCTTTTATCAAAAATTTCTGTAATTTTTCAGGAAGGTTTGTGTATTAGGGGCATTGATTCTGTTAAATTTTGATGATTATAAGTCGAAGGAGTGGGGAGATAGAAGGGATAATGTGTCATATCTTTAGTGTAATCGGACTTAATAAAAATTTTACTCGTTATTAGCATTTAGAATTTTTTATAAAATTCATTTCTACCTTCTAAATTAATATTCTTACCATTTTATAATAATTAATAGTATAAGAAGTTTTAAAAATAAAATCTCATAACAGATGACGCCACACGCAATTTTAACTTTTTTTTCAGGAAATTATGCAGCTCGTTGTTGGATTTTTTTTAAAAATACAGTAAAGCTTTGCAAGTAATAAAGAACTCACTACTGAAATTTATCCTTAATTTATTTATTTCAATAAGATAATAATTTAATACAGTAAATATAAATGATAATTCACGAGAACTTTCTTTCAGAAGAATATTCCATTTTCGGATATGGACTTGGTCAATAGATCTTAACAGAAGAAGACATTATCATAAAAAAAGTAAAGCAAACAACTCCCTATTCCCTATCCAACTTCACATTCAAGCCTCATCAAACAACTGTATTGATTACTGACCACAAGACACCATCTGATGTAAGAATTAAATGATTAAATTCTTATATTTTGTCGGAGCAACAATAAAAAAAAATTAGTAATTTTTGTCATGATAAGAATTAATAAATGCTGTTAAAATATTTAAGATTTCAAAGCATGTACTCGCTAAGAAATTACCGCTGAAAACAAACTCAATTATCTTGATAATAATTGGAATTAAATTATAAATTTTTTTCATCAATAAATTACTGATAGAAAGAAGATTACAAAATAGCAAAAGTATTTTAACATTAGCTTAAAATTTTTAAATATTTAATTAAATTTAATGCGACATATAACTTATTAACAGACCCTTGGTAGAGGAGAAATTAATAAATTACTACGCCATTAAATTAACTGAAAAATGATAAATTTTTAAGTTAATATATAACCACTAAAAGCATAATTTATTATATTAACTCGTTCCCCTCTCTGTGTTTCTAAGTTATAGATTTCAATAACCTTAATGCACTTTCTGACGGTCTAAAGCGGCACAGCATTTCAAAGTAAATAATTTAGACATTAAACAGAAAATTAACAAGCTACAGTAAATTATTATTAAAACTTTACTTAATTATCTTTAATATTATTATAATTATGCAGATTTATAATTGAGGTTTGTTCTAATTCTATTTAAATGCTAATTTTAAGAGAAACGAATCGTTCAAAATAGGAGTTTGTCACATCAACTATAGTTCTGAATCAGTTTATCTTACTGAAGAGTTTTCATTCTTGACTTTCTTTATAACTTATATACTCTCCCTTTCAATTTTTATAACTCGGGATTTATTCTACAAGATCTCTTAGATCAGCAAATGGATCCTCTGTATATGTAATGGTTGGAAAAAATCCGTTATATCCCTGTGCTATTCCCTTCTGTCATTAGACTTATTGAATGGGCCATGTTAGATTTTTTTTAACGTATTATTTTAGAAATATAATCTCTAGTATTATTTTTCTAGATAGCAAATCACTGTCAGAAAGGTTTTTTTTTGTGTGTGTGTGTGTGTGTTTCTTTAAAAGAATGAAGCATTGGTCATCCTCAAGAGATTTCTGCTTCTTCGTCTCTCTCTGCAGCATCAGTATAAACCACAATAAAAACATTCGTACTTGACTTCTAAGAGGGATTCCGTTATATCCAAAGAATTTTAGACGCTATCAATTATTTTACACAACATTAATCAATTTTGTGACAAGGTGATAGATTCTTCAGCAATTTCCTTCCATGACTGTAGCAATTTTCAGACTTTAAAGAAAAGTCTTTCTATGTTTCCCTCTTCGATTTTTTTATATAAAAGTTGAAAAATAAATATAAAAAAATTGATTGTAGTTTCTACAGTTTAATGCCATAAACGGGAATTCTATACATACATTTTCTTTTTTAATTTTTAAATTATTCTATCTAGTTCGTAGAAAATAACGTTTTTTTATTAGTTTATTGCCCTGGCTATTACTTAATTCTTGAATAGTGAAATTTTACGAGATAATAAATTGACGTTAAATTACTATCCTAGTTTTCTAATACGTATTGTAGACTCGTTTCAGGGGTGACAAAGTTTATCTAGATCAATAGATTTGAATTACTCGTTTTATGGATATGATTCTTAAAAATGTGGTTATAAATGTGGTTAAATATATGTTCATTCCATGCTTTATACTTTTATTCGTCAAATAAAAAGTATTCTCTGATGTGTAGAGTGTCGTTTGTATTTTACTGCTGATCAGAAACTGTTAAATGTCCCATTTTGACAACAAAGGATTAGCTTCTGGAAGTGATAAAGCTGGAATTTACTGATAAGAAAAACTTTCATTTTTCAATTAAATATATATAGTATAGGCCTATATGCTCTATCAGTGTGTATGAGTGTGTAGAAGTTGGTATATATTTCCTGGAGTCAAGCTTTAGAATGACTTGTAGTGATTGTGTTTCTATATCTACAATTTTATTTTAAAAAACTATTTAAAAAGTTGAAGATACTCTTGTTAAATTGAAGGTGGAAAAGTCTATATAATTTTCTATTAAAGAATACAAAGAATTATTATATATATACATATTTATAATTTAAAAATTATATTTTAAAAAATGTTTCCTAATGCTTCAAGCTGAATTTTTTCTTTAAAAATGAAATTGTAAATCAGTTTTATCACAAATTCAGTTTTAATTTTTATAAATTTCATTAATTATTAATTATTATTAAAACAGTCTTCAGTTATTTTAAATTCAATACAGTCGTTTATATAGGTTAAAGGTCACTAGAAAATTTTGATTCCTTAATGGAGACTCCACTGTAAGACTTCATCACAATACTCCTGAGATTAGAAACCAGACATATATCCCTCTGTAGAGCAAATCATATCCCTAGAGAAGGATTTTATACACGTTCCTACACAGGAAATATCCCTCTGTAAGGACATAGGACAGAGATATAAATTATCATCGTTAAACAGGTGAAGTAAGAGTTAAATACAGGCCTAATTATTATCTACAAAAATAATAATAATAATAATAATTTTATAAAACATTTATTACTGTAAAATAATTTTAATTTTATTATAATTCAGCATTTAAATGAGAAAATATTTGAATTTTTCATTTACTTTTTTATAAATAATATTATGAAAATTTACTTAAGAGAAGCATTCTCATTTAAATTAATGGCTAATATAAAATTTAAAAATTAAAATAACAAATTAATTGCAGATAATATTCAGAATGCATTTAATAATAATCTCCATACATTAAAGCCAATTAAATTAAATTAAAATAGCTAAAATAAAATATACAGGTATCTTCTTATATTAAAAAAAATTACCTTAAAAACTCGTTAAAATAAGAATAATTAATATACAAAACTCATTTATCGTAATACTTAAACTAGAAATAATATTAATTAATTAATTATTAACAGAATTACAGTAAAACCTGTGTAAGCCGAAATCTACTCTACCGAATATTTTCTTGTTTTGGCAGGTTTCCGTCTTTAACAGGTTTTTTTTTCTTGTTTTAACACGTAAATCGCATCGTTTCAAAGAATTTCTTCCGTATAAGCAGATTCAGGTTTCATTTTGGACAGATTTTACTAAAAAAACAAATTCAAATCATAATAAATTACGTAAAAATATGGTAATTTCAAATAAAATTTTGTCATAATTTTATTTATAAATGATCTCATTATAGTTTATCACAAAGTTTCAAAATAATAATGATCAGAAAAATAGTAAAAATGTTATAAATTCGATATCTAGTAAATATTTTTATTATTATTTCTTATTTAATTCAACAATTTCGTGTGTACAATTTTATTTTATTTTTTTTAATATCGACAAAAATAAATTTATTATTCGAAATTATAAAAATAGTAGAAACTAATGAGACAATTTTCTGTAAAATATAATTATTTAAAATGTCATTCAATTCGTCTTAATTAGTACAAAATAAAAACTCAGTTATGTAATAATCCTCAGAGAATTGATATGTTTTGTGTACTGTACATTATTATTTAATTATCATACATTATTATTATTATTTGCTTGTCAGGAAAAAAAAATTCCCTAAAAAATCAGTAACTAGTTAAATTAAATTTTTAATCCTTAATTAATTTTAATTTGAATTAAAACTTAATTAAGTGTGAATAAAACGAATTAAAGTAAGTAGTTTATAATTGATTTTGTTGTGTTGTTAACTTTTTTATTTTTTTTAAATAGAAAATAAAATATATTTCTTAATTTATTACCTCGACAATTTTTTTATTATTATTATTATTTTTTTATCTCCGTATTGAAGTATGAAGATTGAACTTTTTTCATTATTTCTAGTAGAGTTTAATGGCTTCTACTTTAATGATAAATCTGCAGTAAGATAAGTTTTATAGCTTATAACTTCAAGCGTGTTCGATTATAAGAGTAAATTCTTTATTTATATAAAAATATAGAAGATTGTAGCTTTAAAGATATATATTTTGCACGGGATATCAGCAATAATGTGCAATTTTATCAAGGATTAAAAACAATGTTGTATGGGGAGATAGCGGCGTTGTAAAGGAGAGCATATGGGAATACTCTCGCGATGTTACAAGACTGTGCACTATAATTTAGTACAGTCGCACTTCTGTGGATGATACAGTAAAGTACATACATCAATCCATTTGTAAGAGTGTCTTTTCAGTGAGAGTATCCTTAGGTGCTGTATATGACAACAAAACGTTTTATCGAGCAATATTGATCCCTTCTTCCTGGAGATGGACTGCCTTTTCTTCTTAGTATTTTTTTTCCAGAAAAGGGAGCAAGAAAAGGCAAATGGTTAATGAGAGTTCGATTGAAGAGAGCTTTAGCTAGGATTTAACCAAGTCGAATTTTCTTAGATCTCGTTCCAACGATCATGAACACTATATCTCTATCCGATCTTTAAAATGAATGGTCGATAGACACGTCATTATAGCCAGGAAAACGGTCGATAATATGATGCCAAGATTCAAAAATAAAAGTATCTTAACACGTGCAAAAAATAAAATAAGAAAAAACAAATTGTATGACAAGTAGCGGTTAATGTATCAAGTTACCGAAATTAGGTATAAAATGACGAATCATCTCTATTAAAAAAAATGCAATAACAAATCATTGCAAATTTATGGTAAGAAGAAACTTTAACGATTAATTAAAATATTTACTGTTCTACTTAAATGTAATTAATTAATATTTATTCTACAATGATTTAACTTAATAGGAATTGCTTAAAAGTATAAAAATATTTTCATATTTTATATATTTCGTTTGTTTAATATACTGAAAAGTTGAAAAAATTAAATCACTCCCATATTTTTCTTTAGAAATAACTTCAACCAATTAAACTTCTTAAAAGTTACTAAGTAATATATTAATTATCCAATGAAAGCTCAAGTTTAAATTTCAAAAACATTTAGCGCGTTAATTGGTTCATTATAAAAAAATTAACAACGCCCATTTTAATTGCGTAAATTAAAAGTAGCCAATAACAATAATTTAAGTTTAAATAGTAACGTTTCATTCGTTTCATAAATTGAAACGATTGGATATTTATGTATTTACGTCACTTTATAAATAAAGCTTATTGGTTTATTTATTTTAAAATTTATTACGCTTGAAACTAAAGAATTATTTTGCTTGATAATAACATTTTTCTTTTTTTTTTTTTTAATTCAATTTTAGTTTTATTTTTATGTAGATTAATTCTTCAAATAAGGAAATATTGATTAGAAAGAATCATTGTTCGGTTTAGAAAGATTGATCGGTATTTCAGTTGTCTTCGAAGTAAAAAATATATATAATATAATAATAAAAAATATATAAACGAATGGACATTTCATTTTTAAAAAATGACTCGATAAGTCTATTCAAAAATCTTATTCGATTATCGAATATTCAGTGAAAAACAGGGAGATAAATAAATAAATAAATAAAAATCAAAAATGAGCGAGGGAAATAACCATTGTTGATTTTATTGATTATAACAAAATGTATTATTTATGATAAAATATGCATTTTTAATACGTACATACATTTTATTTAATATTAAAAAATGAATTGTTTTACGGTTACTAAAACGATAACTTGCGATGACAGTAACAATAACAATAAATTATAAAATGAATAAATAAATAAATAAACTCCTTATTGTTACATCAATTATTTTTTTGAAATTTTTCAAGTAAATAACACAAAGTAATTCATCATTCCACCGATGGAATAATGCAAAATAGTGTAAACATATAATTGAAGCTTATAAAATCAAGTACAGTATTAATATCATTTTACAGTAAGGGTGGCCCAAAAGTCAGTTAACAAAAAACAGTTTACAATCCTTTACAAATGTAGACTGAACTAAACGTTGTTAACTGACTTTTTGTCCACCTTGTAGTATATATAAAAAATATATTATAGTAAACAGTGTGATGAAATAATTTTTTGTATTAAATTACTGTAAACTTTGTGAATATTTTATATTATTATCTAGATTTACTTAATGCCAGAGCACTTGAGAAAAATAAGAACTAAAAATATTCCTCAGATACAAAGGAGAAAATTAAGTAAAGAAAAATCGTCTCGAATAAGAAAGACATTCAACGGAATAAGATTGTAACGATGATTGATTTAAGAGTTATAAATAAGAAGCAGCAAGAACGTATACAATTGTTTCTTCCCTTCCAACCAATCTTCGTTAAGATAATCATGTAATTAATCAATTTCTGTTAAAATAAATCGCTCGATATCTCATATAAATCGCAGAGAACCACATATTGTTTTTCATAATTAATTCATATTTTGAGTAAGATTTTAGGATCAAATAAACTTTTATTTATACAAAATAGTTTTATGCAACTATACATTAATCTTTCCAACTCTAAATTCATTCATACATTAAAAAAAATCAATATTTTAAACAAAGAAGTATATAAAATATTATAATACTTGAATATATAAAAGTGTGTAAAATAAAATAAAATACACAGAACCGTCCAAAAGTCAGTTAACCGAGATTTATCATATTTCAAGAGCACGAATATGTAGAAACGTTCATAATCGACTTCAACCATTATAATATACATATATACCGGTTAACAGACTTTTGAGCCATCCGGTATACTTCGATTATCATGAAAACATAATCAAGATTACATTTGTAATAAATTTATTTTAAAATATTATTTAATTTTCTTAAAATCTATTTTTTTAATAATTTAATAGCAAATATATAATATTTGTTTATGATATTTTATAATTTATAATAAATATTGTAATATATGAACTATTATTAAAGTTAAAAAGAAACATTTCTTATAAAAATACGTAAATTTCTGCCGAATTTATGCAAAAACATATTTAATTTTTAATTCCTTATCCAATAAACGTTAAGATAATCATAATCCAGCCAATCCTGTAATAGATTTAAAAAATATTCATTACACTTTATCTTAGAAATTTTACTAAAAACTGCCTAAATTTAATTTAAAATAACTAAATTTTATATTAAAAAAATTTTTTTAAATATAAATTCTTCTTGTTTTGAATCTTCTTAACATTTTTTTTCACAATTTCCTTTTGTATAAATTAATAAAATTAAATGAACGAAATTTCTCGAAAAATCATATTACTTACGTTTATTTTCTTGAAATTTTTACATAAAAATATTTTCCAATTTTCGAGAAAATAACCGAACGAATTTTTCATTCGATAACGTTAAATTACGATAAAAATTTTATTTAAAAAAAGAAAGAAAAAAATAGAATAAATTAAGTAGATTTACTTTAAAAGATTCAACAGAATCCAAGCTAAAATTGTTAAATTTTTGAGAGAAGTTAATCGTTTTTATTGACATTTATTTAATCAACTAAATAACTAAGATAATAGCAACTAATTTTGATAAATAGCCTATTATTTGTCTTTATTATTTGATAAAATTAAACGCGCTTTCATCTAAAAAAAAGGGGGGAAAATTTCAATTTTTTTCAACGTCAATTTTCTTGTAAAGTTTATCAAAATAATCAAATTAAAAATTTTTTTTTCCTCATTATTTTTTTAAAAATCTATTTATTAAAATATAAGGGCTATAACTTCATTATTCGTGTTTTTAGTTTAATATATTAAAAAAAAAGAAGGTCAAACTTTGAACTGTTTATTGGGGTTTTTTTTCTAATGTGTACTGTGTATAATTAGGTTTTTAAGCAGGAGCACTTGTAAATTTTGTGTACTAATGAAGATTTTGGAGTAGCGAAGGAGATAGGTGTATGACGTGTACTGTACATGTACTGTACTACTAAACAGGAACACTTGTAAATGCTGTTCATATTGTTTACTAATCAAGAATTTGGAGTAGTGACTAGAGGAGTGTACCTGGAAGCTAGAGAAGAAGGTATATATGTGTATTGATCAGGAACATTATAAATTTTGTACATATTATATTCTAATCAAGAGTTTAAAGTATTGACTGGAGGAGGATGAGGATGATCAGTAGTTAAGGACGAAGAAGGAGCTGTACTAAGCAGAAGAACTTGTAAAATGTTTTTGTTTAGTATACATTATTTTAGTATATTTTAGTATATTTTATACAGGAATATAATTCATAAATAAAGTTGCCCTACTTAGTAAAGTATTCCTGTATAATATATAACTTTTCTTATACAATATAAAAGATATTACAGTAGAGAATACTGTAAAATCTATAAATTTACATTATAAAAATCTATATAAGACACTGAAAGAATTGAGGATATTTCGGGAAAATATAAAACATTTTTCTGCACGGAATATAGATAAGATGCTGAAAAGTTTTACTAAATTTGCACGTACGATATTAAAAAAAAAAGAAAAAAAAATTATAAATGCNGAGTGTACCTGGAAGCTAGAGAAGAAGGTATATATGTGTATTGATCAGGAACATTATAAATTTTGTACATATTATATTCTAATCAAGAGTTTAAAGTATTGACTGGAGGAGGATGAGGATGATCAGTAGTTAAGGACGAAGAAGGAGCTGTACTAAGCAGAAGAACTTGTAAAATGTTTTTGTTTAGTATACATTATTTTAGTATATTTTATACAGGAATATAATTCATAAATAAAGTTGCCCTACTTAGTAAAGTATTCCTGTATAATATATAACTTTTCTTATACAATATAAAAGATATTACAGTAGAGAATACTGTAAAATCTATAAATTTACATTATAAAAATCTATATAAGACACTGAAAGAATTGAGGATATTTCGGGAAAATATAAAACATTTTTCTGCACGGAATATAGATAAGATGCTGAAAAGTTTTACTAAATTTGCACGTACGATATTAAAAAAAAAAGAAAAAAAAATTATAAATGCGTGTAAGTGTTTGTTAACATTCATCGTTATTATTGTTAAAAAAATAAACTTTTGTCACATTTTTATTCGCTGCTTTTTAGAAAAAATAAAACGTTGAACATGATTGACCGATCGAATTGCTAAGTTGTATAGTGCTGCTATAGTTCAGAACGTTATGTCATTATTTTCGCTTCAGTCGACTTTAGAAAACTCTTTTGTCATTGAAGTGGCAACAGGCCATCTAACATTTTGTCAAGAACTGACTTTAAAAGCAAATTTCTCGCTGGAATGATATTTCATAAAGAAAAATGAGTTTGCAGTACGAAAGAAGACAACTCAGGGGTTCTATTCCGAGATAAAATTAAACAAGTTCGACGAAAAGAATATCCAACAAATTTCAATATAAATTCCTTTTTCCTGGGTGGGTTTCTTGTCTCCCAGTATTTAGAATGAAAAATAACACCAGTTTAAGCATGTAGTTCGTTACGACAATCACTTTTACTGGAGTGAGTATTGAAATTTTAGGGAAATTTCCCTCGTAAGTTTGTTCAAATGATAAGAAAACGTTGGAGCAAATTACACTCAATGGCTGATTTTAGTGATATATAAGCAATTTAGTTCTTTACAAATCTACAGAAACTGCTTGTAATCTGACAAAAAATCTCCACACTACACAAAACTATTTTTATTGTATTGGCGGGTGAAGAAAACTAATGTAATCCACTCTCTAGTTTGTACCACAGATTGAAGATTGCTTTCCTTTTTTCTCCCCTTTTCTTTACGCAGTTGGATAGGGAAGGAATGTGTCCTTTTCCTTTATATGTTTCTTTATATGCTACACCTTAACCAAAAGCACAACTACCAATCACCCGTCTCAACAGGAAATTCAATTTTATCTTGGAACCATTCGAGCCCGCAATAGAAGAATCCCGCATTGAAAACTAAGCAATGTAACGAATTTCCGATTAATGTAATTATTTTTATAAGTAAAAATACAATTTTCGAAGTAAAATAATTGCCTTTCTGTTAAAAAAAAAAGAAAAAAAAAAACAATTTTCCTCGAAGCAAGACGTCGAAATTAACTGTTGGAAGCGGTGGGGAAATGATGATGAACAGTCATTAAGTCAAGAACACTTGTTTCAGCAATCAAACGAATTGAAGAAAGTTTTACATGAGAGCCTGAGCTATTGTAAATTCTGATATTTAATCAGAAAATAGGGAATTTAAGAGAGAAAAAGTTAAAGAAAAGACTCGCGCAATTAGGGAAAGATGCTTTCCTCCATTGTATTCACGAGATAAATTAGTAATCAGTAGCAAATGCAACATTTTCGCATCAAGTATTCTTCTTGTGCCTTCATCAGAAACGTGTCTTAAGATGGATGTATGGCTAATTGCTCTATCGGAACCCCTTCTGATTCACGGTGGTGAGAAAGCTGTTGCTGTGATGCACATGTCACTTCGCGTGTTCATTCATTCCCATCGATTATTTGCGCCAACGCTTTCTACTCGCCTTCCTCCTATCTATTTACATCGGGTCAATGCTTAGATGTTGGCCAGAAATATGTTGCATGCAACTCTCAAATCCCTCTGCTCTTATATCTCTTATCTGCAGATGTTAGGGTATTGAAACCCGATACTTTCAGCTAGGAAATTTGATTCTTAACCTCTTTGACTTTATCCTTTTCTTTCTGTTTTCTTCTAATCTTATTCGTGTTTCGGGGTTTCCGGAATTGAAAACGTTGCCTAAATTTAATAAAATCTCATTTAAAATTGATTTTGTTTAGCATTTTGAATAGTGTGTTATGTAAATGCAGTCAAATTTATAAAGTATTTGTGTAGAGAGCGCTTTAAACAAGGGAAAAGCAAGGAAAATCATTGTAATCCATTAGACATTACAACATTAAAAATTCCCTAAAGGTGAAAACATAAATTTCCTTAGGAATAAATAATAAAGAAAATCATTCAATTTATGGATAATTCCCTTTTAGGGAATTTAGGGATTACTTTAGAGAAACACTTCCCTAAAGAGAATATGTTTATCATCGTAAAACGCACATATAATAATGAATGTAGCCCTCTGTACAGTACAGTACAGTACATTCGTCATGCATATATAAAGCATAGTGAAACATTTATGCATGTGTTTTCCACGCTACTTAAACTATTATAACATAGAAATTAACGATGTATTTCAAGATATAAAAACGTCTTGTGTAGTTTCATATTGTTTCACATTTTATGTAAATATATATATATATATATAAATCTGCTTTAAATATTTAATTATAAAATGGAAAATACAATTAGAATATCCCATTGCATAACTTAATATAATATAGAATATTAACAATTAATTATTGGGAATTTATTAGAGATATTAATAAGCCTTTGTATCAATTATTGGATTTTTATGAGGTATATCAGTGGCCTTTATCAGCAATTATAGGGTCTTTATTAGTAATTAGGAATATTAATGGGTCTTTAATAGGGTTATTACTGCGACTTTGTTAGGAAGTTCTGTACAGTTTATAATATTACAATACAATGGATACGTAAAATACAATAAAAATCTAACATTCTTGTTTAAAACACAATTAAAAAATCCAATATAGAGCGTAAAAATAATAATAGAAATCTAACATTCTTGTTTAAAACACAATTAAAAAATCCAATATAGAGCGTAAAAATCATAATATAAATCCAACATTCTTGTTTTAAACAACACAATTAAAAAATCCAATATAGAGCATAAAAATAATAATAATAATCCAACAATCGTACATGAAAATCGCGATAAAATTCCAATATTCGTGCATAAAATCATAATGAAGAATCCAATATTTATGCATAAAAATCAAAATGAAAAACCCACCAATTCATTCAAACAACTAAACTTCCCAACGCTCTTTTTTTTTACCAAAGTTGACCTTCGAATACCAAAATTCTTCAATAAAAACCATAAAACAATATTTAAAAAAAAAGAAATCTGAGAATTTTTATAGAATTTCGCATAGAAACAACTCACTTTCACACTAAAATAAAACTAAAGACAAATTTTTATTCTTAAAAATAGTTTCAATCGCTTTTATCTCAAACTATAAAACTTTACAGTTTACTTCACGCCATATTTTTACGACGAAAATTTGGCAAAGTGATCATTTCATAACCGTAAAAAAAAAAAAAAGAAACAAGGAAGAAACAGTATAAAATGCAGCGATTGAGCAATGTTATTGTGCTTCAAGCAAAATCCGATTTAGGAACTAGCTTCAGGTAAGAAAGAACTAATATTACATCCAGTGACCTGACACTGACACTTGGCACTTGACACTTGTCACCATTTGACTCCTGTCAATGACAGTTGTATGAAGTCTGAAATGTTCTTATAAATTCTTAAAATAAAATAAAATAACAGATAATTTCAGCAATATTACGAAATAATAATAATTCCAATTGTGTGTTTCTTTTGTTATTTATATAATATTAAGTAAAATAATCAAAGAAAAACCCGTTAACAATGGCCACTAAAATGTTACCTCTGTTCGGAGATGTACCTGTACGTTGTTTGGAGGTTGTTTCTTAGGCATTTAAAAAAAAAAAAGAAGAGCATCACTGAAAAAAATGACTTCCATTTAGAGGTGGCCGTTATTACAGGTTCGACTGTGTTAAAAATTATTTTCCAATTGTAATTTTTAATTCAGAGTTTGTAAAAATTGTAACTTTAAAAATTCTTTTTGTAAAAATTTTGTAAAATTTTTTCGGAAATTCTTTAGAAAAATTGTAAATTTAACTTTAAGATTTCATATAAAATTTTAAATTATATAAAAATTGCAATATTTTGAGAAAAGAATTGTAAATTAATGTTCCAAAAAATTTTGAAATGGCATTTTATTTGAATAAATTCAGAATTTGTAAGTTAATTTAGTTTTTCTCAGTTTCAATTTCTTTAATTTCAAAATCATTTTTTTTTTTTATTTGTTAGAAAAATTGTTCTGAAAAGTTTTTGGTTATTTAGAAAAATTTTCGATTTAATGGAAATTTTGTAAAGTTTTCAAATTTAAAAATTACACTTATTTTTTTTTTTAACTATGAATTTTATTTTTAAAACAATGAAAATTTCTACAGACGTTTTAACAAAAAAACTTAGAAATTTTTAGGAAAAAATTATATTAAAATTAAATTTTTAAAAAACTAAATTCGATTTGCAAAATAAATATTGTAATTTTCTCAAAAAAATTCACAATTTTATTCAAATTAAATTAAATTTACAATTTTCGTTTTTTTTTACAATGTTGGAAAATACATAGGAATAATAATGACGGAAAAATAAAGTGGAACAACGATAATTTCTCTATTGGAAATGCTGGAAAAGTAAACTGAAACGATGATTTCTCCATTGGAAATGCTGGAAAAGTAAACTGAAACGATGATTTCTCCGTTGGAAATGCTGGAAAAGTAAACTGAAACGATAATTTCTCCATTGGAAATGCTGGAAAAGTAAACTGAAACGATGATTTCTCCATTGGAAATGCTGGAAAAGTAAACTGAAACGATAATTTCTCCATTGGAAATGCTGGAAAAGTAAACTGAAACGATAATTTCGCCATTGGAAATGTTGGAAAAACAAATTGAAATAATAATTTTCCCTGAAACTTAAATTCTAAGAATCTTAAAAATATACTTTTTTTTCCAATTTCAAATTCGAATTTAAATCTTAAAAAAAAAAAAATCCAATTTCCAATTTGAATTACAAAAATTGCACTTTGAAGAAATTGAAATTTCCAATTATACTTTGGCATTTTTTGTCGATCATTTAATTGGGATGTTTGTCAGAGTTTTGTTTGTTAATTGTGTATGCAGGCTTATTATTAATCATTAATTGGTCTGGGACGAGTGCGACATAAACTATCGAATAATTGGAAGGGATCGAATTAAACTGGCAATCATAATTAAAGTGTCTTCAAGAGTGTGAAGTTCAAAAATAAATAAGGACACGTTAATTGGGATAGGTGAGAATGAAAGATGTTATCTTTTACTTCCTTTCTTAATTAGTTCAAACCCGCTTATAACGTGACGGAAGCCACTTTTTTTATTTTTTTATTTATCCGATTAAGCTTATCAAATGTTGGCAGCGCAAGGTATGTTAAAGAAGACTTAAAAGAGTACTAATTAAGTTTTTGGGTGTAGTTTTAATTAATTAATTAGAGCACACGAACCCGCTTATAACACTCGCACATATAAAACCCGTGTATAACATTTGCAAATCATGGGGTTTGTCTATTTTATTAAGCTTATAAAATATTGGTAGCGCAATAATGAGGCATTTTAAATGCGAATTGAATAAGTTCAACTGTTACCAATTAACCCGTTTATAACGAACGTGTAAAATTTGTTTATAACATCCCGAATTCTGATTTCTACACGGTAATCAAGCTTATATTGTGTTTGTGGCGCAATAACGAGGGCAAAGTAAAGCAAAATTTAATGGATATTGATTATATTTAGCGTCATTCTAATTTATTAAAACCCGACACAACGTTTTCTTTTATCAAAAGAAGTAATAAAAGATGTGTAAAAAATCAATCATTAAAAGTAATAACACGCGATATAAAGCATTTTTTCACACTAATGAATACAAAACCCGCATATAACGTCTCGAAAAACCATATATTTAGCAATTATGTAAGGTGTTATAACGAGGCAATTTTAAAATCAAAACTTAAGTTAGACTTTTTTTTTTAATATTAGCACTTTATGACATTAAAACATAGCTTAGTTTGATCTCGAAATAACGCCATTTATACAAGTCATTTTTTTGTAATTATTAAAGGATAATGTTTCAGTAGAATTTTCTTTAAAATGGGTAGAAATAATTGTTGTGTATTAGAAATTTACCTTCTTAATCGCACAAAATCCCGCATATAACGTTATACATTACTTTTTATATTATACAGTCAAGCCTGTAAACAACGACGGAAATATAAAAGAATGATCTCGCTATTTAGAGGTTATTTTGTACTCATCTTTGTTTTAAAAAAAAAAGAAATGACTCTATTTCGGGGTAGAGCCATTTGAGATTTGACTGTATTAAGAAATTAACCCAAGACAACGTTATTCGCGAGCAGATTCATTTAAAATCCTGTTCAAAAGAAGTAATTTTAACAAAATTATTTAAAATCCCGTATATAACGTTACTGTAAATTATTATTTTGTGTTATAAAACGTTTAATTTCGTTAAATACGAGTTTTTTTTATTTAAAAATTTTAAAAAATTACAGCGAAAGAAGGACGTAAATTACGTTTAACTTCACTTCGATTGATTAAAATTGTTTTATTGCCTTACACAAAAAGGCAGGAAAAAGAAAAAAAACAATAGATAACAATTGTTTTCCTCTTTTTTTTTGTGACAATTGAAAAGAAACACTGAAAACCCGCATATAACGTTAAAGTCTCCATTTATTTTTTTTAAAAATATAATGCAAATACTTCTTCTTTTTTTTGTTTAAACTGACGGCTATAAAAATACCCCGTTTCGTAATAACGAGGGAACATTTCTAATTCGACAATTAAGTAAAATTATCATCGTAAATCATCCTTTTGTTGTCTGGAATAGTGATTATAAGTTCCATAATTTTAATTTCTAACTTAAAAAAAAAATATTGAAGAGAAGAGAAAAAATAAATTAAAATCGAAGCGTGGCTTAAATTAATCTCCAGGTTTACTCTTAAATACCACAGAACATTAAATAGAGATGATTCAGGTTTCTTCCTTAATGAACCTTAAAAGTTCATTAGTGGCTCTCAGACAAGAACACGTGGATCAATAACTTAGGGCAGGAGGAGGAAAAAAATCGCGTGCATTACGGTCACGTGTAATGTACTGTACAGTACAGTACATACGTGCGTGTATGTGTGTGTATGTGTGAGCGCTGAGTCGGTGGAACGTATGCATTGCACGTGATTTGCGTGCACGGCCCTTTAAAAGTGCCAACTTGATTAATGTTTCGCATCTAATTAATTTGATAACGTTAGAAAATGCGATATATCGAGAGAAAACGTATAAATTAATTAACGAATGAGAATGTTTTTGGTGTACGAAACAAGTTTCGTACCTCCCCCAAAGACGAAAATTTGAAGTTTATGATTATAAATGAGATGAAATCGTATGTTTATGTCTAAAAATTTAATTAAAATTTATAATACTGTATATATACGTTCTATGTGTGTGCTAGGCATTATTTGTAATGCCTAGTAAATGGTTGAACATAGTCAAATAATGCGTAGTGTGTGTGCTAGAATATAAAGAAATAATACCTTTGTATGGTATATAAACAAATTATGCCTTTATACGCTAGGATATTGTGCCTTTATATGCTAAAATACAGACAAATAATGCCTAAAGTACATTTAAAATTTCTCGTATTTTTTTTCATGTATAAATGAAAGTGAAAGGAAAAAAAAAAACATTTATAAATTTCAACACGTTTCTTCCAGTCAAATTATTTAAAATTACGTTGAAAAAAAGAAGAAGGGGGGAAAAAACGTAATCTTCGCCAACATCTTCAATAATTCCAAGTTTATTGAAGCGATGTTAATGGACGAAAGACGACAATGATGATGATGATGATGAGGATGAGAAATGTTAAGTTTTTCGTCACGTGACCTTAACTTAATGCTTTAATTTGTACAGTTAACGATATTTAGATGCATTTTTCATTGATCGAGTGTCGTTGTCTCGGTCGGGGGTTCTGATCACCTCGTGATAAAACTGTTCGGGCTTTAAGACCGTTATCAATGAAAATGCCTTCGAGCAAACCGAATCTTTTTCCTTTAAAATTTTGTATATTACTATAATATTTTTTTTTTTCTTTTTTAAATTTTTATTTTATGGTACTTTGAAAGAATTTATTGCACATTTTAAATGATTTCATCGTGTTTTTTTTTCCTGAGATTTTTGGTGAAGATTTTAAGTAAATTGTGTCGAATCTCTTGTTAGTTTGTGTGTCGATTTTGGGTATGGTAAATGGGGTTGAAGTAGAAAAATATTGTATTGACAGTGAAGAAATTATGTCTAGAATGTAATTACGTATAAACTTAATAAAATAAACGTCTAGTATATACTAAGATACAGCCAAGTACATGCTAAAATTCAGTAAACTAATGCCTAATTTATGCTAGGATACAGCTAAACAATACCTCGTACGTGGTAAAATATAATTCAAATTATGCCAAATATATGTTTACACACGATTAATTAATGCCTAAAATAAAGTATAAGACGTAACTTATACCTAATAAGTGATAGCAGGTAATTTTTACTATGTTAGCATAAGGTTAACTACATACATACGAGTAAGACAATTAAGTAGCGTTTAATCATGTTATATGATATGATATATTCAAGTAATGCCTGTAGTATATTAATACACGGTAAAGTATTGTTTATCAAGTGATTAATTAATGCCTAAAGTACATTTAAAATTTCTCGTATTTTTTTTCATGTATAAATGAAAGTGAAAGGAAAAAAAAAAACATTTATAAATTTCAACACGTTTCTTCCAGTCAAATTATTTAAAATTACGTTGAAAAAAAGAAGAAGGGGGAAAAAAACGTAATCTTCGCCAACATCTTCAATAATTCCAAGTTTATTGAAGCGATGTTAATGGACGAAAGACGACAATGATGATGATGATGATGATGAGGATAAGAAATGTTAAGTTTTTCGTCACGTGACCTTAACTTAATGCTTTAATTTGTACAGTTAACGATATTTAGATGCATTTTTCATTGATCGAGTGTCGTTGTCTCGGTCGGGGGTTCTGATCACCTCGTGATAAAACTGTTCGGGCTTTAAGACCGTTATCAATGAAAATGCCTTCGAGCAAACCGAATCTTTTTCCTTTAAAATTTTGTATATTACTATAATATATTTTTTTTTCTTTTTTAAATTTTTATTTTATGGTACTTTGAAAGAATTTATTGCACATTTTAAATGATTTCATCGTGTTTTTTTTTCCTGAGATTTTTGGTGAAGATTTTAAGTAAATTGTGTCGAATCTCTTGTTAGTTTGTGTGTCGATTTTGGGTATGGTAAATGGGGTTGAAGTAGAAAAATATTGTATTGACAGTGAAGAAATTATGTCTAGAATGTAATTACGTATAAACTTAATAAAATAAACGTCTAGTATATACTAAGATACAGCCAAGTACATGCTAAAATTCAGTAAACTAATGCCTAATTTATGCTAGGATACAGCTAAACAATACCTCGTACGTGGTAAAATATAATTCAAATTATGCCAAATATATGTTTACACACGATTAATTAATGCCTAAAATAAAGTATAAGACGTAACTTATACCTAATAAGTGATAGCAGGTAATTTTTACTATGTTAGCATAAGGTTAACTACATACATACGAGTAAGACAATTAAGTAGCGTTTAATCATGTTATATGATATGATATATTCAAGTAATGCCTGTAGTATATTAATACACGGTAAAGTATTGTTTATCAAGTGATTAATTAATGCCTAAAGTACGGCAGATGAAGTGTTTTACTATGTACCAAGACACAAGATTTTGCTGGATAAACAATGAAATAATGCCAATGTTATAAATATATGTAAATATATTTATATTTATAGAAAATATTGCAAAATAAACTTTAAAAAAATTCAATTTTCTCATAAATAAATAAAAAAATACCTGAGTTAAGAAGTCCGTATGAGGAACCTTGCAGATGGATGAGTTCTCTGTGATTCGATCGATTCCGCTCACGTTATAATAAAAATCATGTAGAAACTAGATTTAACAGATTTAAATGAACATTTATTCCTTCATTTTTACAAATTAAACTCTTAAAACTCATAAAATTTTTAATTAAATTCAATCTTTATCTGCGCTTAATCAAGAGAAAGAGCTAAGAGATAAGTAAGCAAATGAAGAGATATATAATCGAGTAAAATATATATTTTTCTGCCATAAATTGCTAATTATAATTAAAATTAACTTAATTTATAATGGAATACAGTCGTATAAAGTATATAATATATTTTATTTACAGTTTATAATGTGTAATTTTGAGTAAAACATATTCAAATCATATACGTAAGTGTAGAAGATACCTTTAAAAAAAATGCATTATTTATAAATAAAAATCAAAAATTTATCGCGTAAATTTAAAAAAAAAATCATAAAAGTTATTATAAATTATAAAATTTCTTAATTTAAATCAATTACACATTAAATTTTTCATCGTTTAATCTGTTAATACGATTAAAGAAAGAACAACTCGAAGTCATAAAATTTAATAATTTAAATTTTAAAAAAATATATTAACGTCAGCACCGCTTAGAAAACAAAAATTTAATTTATAAATTTAAGAAAAAAAGCTTTAAAAATATATGAATATAAATTATATAAATATATTTTATCAAGTGACTAAATTTAACTATCGATTAGGTTAGCTTGTAGTTTATCTCCATCCTTCGTAATACTTAAAATTCTAATTTTTATCCAAATTTTAGAACCTTTAAATAAATTAAATTCACCAAACAAGCATTCTAGATAAAAATATTCTTCCAAGAGAGAAAAAAAAATTATATTAAATTGTAGATAACTCGTGTATACTCATGAATAATTTTTCCATATAAAATAGTGGAATAAAGTTATCTATTTATTATTATTTTCTTTCTTTATTTTTTCAAATTTAAGTCTTTATTATGTTTATTAAAACATTTTTCGATATATTTATAGATTTTTCTATGTTTAATTCATCTTTGTTTCCATGGCAAGAGAGTTCAGCATCTTTTGCTCTTCCGCATCTTCTACACAGCATCCCTCTTCTGTTCCAATTGCTAATATCGACAATGTTGAGCATATTCCACGATCGGATGGACGATTTCAAATAATAAGAACGACCAATAAAGATCAGACTTTAGTTTTACGTCACGAACACGTGTGTCAGTGGGCGTCATAAAGTAAAGGAGTGAGTAGCATGCCTGCAGTGTAGAGATGTGTAGCTGCTTTGACCGGACACATCGTCATACTGAATCTTGTGCTTTTCATTTCATGTTTACATTAATTTCTTCTAGAAAAAACAATATAAATATGGGTTTTGCCTTAAGAAATTATATATTTATCATAATTTCTATCACGTCGATAGTTTGTGGTGTGATAAATACGCAGGATGTAGGTAAGTGAAATTTGTTGAGTGATGTTGCTTGTTCTTTGTTTAAAGTTATAATAATAATAATAATAAAAATATGCCGTGTATTAGTTTAAATATAGCTTTGTATTTTATTTATAGTATAATTAAATTGATATTTATATATTTAACTACTTTTGGGGGTTATTTTACAGTAAAAAATTATAACCTTTACGTTGTATATATAACCTGCTTTTATTAACTTTAAAACTATAAATTCTTTATAATAAATGATATAAATTTATAAGATCTTTCTTATAAATGTCATAAAAACTTCATAGAAGTTGTGTATATTATATAAATTATATAATAAAATTAACACGATAAACTAAGAGTTGTATATAACATAAAAATTAACTTATAAAACTATTAAGGGGGCGATTTTTAAAGGTTTATTATAAAACAAAATTAAAGCCCTAACCTCTGATCAACGGACACTAAAGGAAACATTTAAAAATGGCCGCTGTACGAAGGTTACTTCTGTTCAAAAGAAAGAAATGGCCTCTGCTTAGAAGTGTCCGTTATTACAGGTTCGATTGTACACTTAATGAAAATTTTACCGTTAAAATTCGATGGTTGAAAAGACTTTATAACGTCATTACTTATGCTAGAAAGTATAATTTAATTACAAGTCTAACAATACAAAGCTTAATAAATTATTGTAATAAGTAAGAAAATGAGAATTAATCCTTGTAATGAAATTAATTTCCTTACTAGAAAACATACTTAATTGATTGAACCAAACACGAATAAAATCTTCACCGGATAATTAGTATTATAAATGGTAGAAGCCCTACTCAAAAATATCGAAGGTAAGGGATAAGCACACGAGTCACGTGTGATTTTTACGTGACAATGCATCTATAATACGATTAAATTTGGCCCAATGTAATTGTCCTAGACGACACTAATCTGACCGATAGTTAATGTTATTTGAAAGTTTGCTTTTGCAGTCTTTAAGAGAGGGAAGAAACTCGGTAAGCATAAGAGCTTAACCTAACAATTTTAGACAATATTTCCCTTCCCCTCCCCCCGTTTATCGATTCACGTTATTTAAATTGTAAAGTTTTAAAATCGATCCTAAACTGTTTATAATAATGAAAATATTCGTCAATAAATCGCATTTTCTTGTTAACAACTCCACGTTTTATGCGGCCTCCTACACACTATGTAAATGATGTGAGATACTTAGCCATCATCCAACATTTAAAAAAAAAGAAAAATGGCCCACCCACCATCGTGGCGTGTTTTATCAGAAGAGGAAAAGAGAGATCTTTGATTTCCTAAAATAGAAACATTTTTAGGATCCCAGTAGACTCAATTCTGTACGAATATCTTCAGTCTCCATTGAGTTATCTCTCTAGTGTGATGGTGCTATTACTTCACTTGTATCATTCAAGACAAGACTTTATACAGTATTGAGAACTTCAATAAACTATTCTCCAACGGAATTTTTTCCCTAAAAACGTAGGAAAATAAATTATATATTTAAATTTTCCATTAAACACCATTTTTATAGGTTTAATCTTTTTGTTTTTTTATGTAATCAATTGTTTATTACGTTGTATGGATGAGCATCGTATTGAAGCCATCACCATTTTCAGAATATATATTATTCCGGTGAATGTAGAATTATTTATTTAACATAAATTCTGTTTATGTACTTATAATAATGTTGAAAATAATACTACGAAATGTACAAGTGCTTCTATTGTCGTTACTAGTTGAAGAATCTTAAGTACCATCCCTTCAATAGAAAATATAAAAATTAATATAATTAAATTTAATGTAAGAAGATTGAGATGCTGTGGGGGAGGTATTGGAGGGTGTATGAACACTTCTATTGTTGTTTCTGATTATAAACACCAGCCCTAATTACAAATACCACCCTCCAATATACACTCGAAACATCAGTCAAATTAGATTTAATGCATTATTTTTTTGCTAGAAGCTAAAAGTGTTGGAGGAAGAGGATAGAAGGGCTTCTATTGTCGTTTCTAATTGAAGAAACTTAAGCATCATCCCTCCAATAGAAAATATAAACATTGCTATAATTAAATTTAATGTGTTTTCACAGTAAGAAGATTGAGATACTGTGAGGGGTATTGGAAGGTGTATGATCGCTTCTATTGTTGTTTCTAATTGTAAACACCAGCCCCAATTATAACCCTCCAATATGGACTTTAAACATAAGTCAAATTAGATTTAATGCTTTATTTTTTGCTATAAGAAGTTAAAAGTGTTGATGGAAGACGTAGGAGTGCTTCTATTGTTGTTTCTAATTGAAGAATTATAAGCACCATCCCTCAAATATAAACATTAATAAAATTAAATTTAATGCATATTTTTACAACGAGAAGATTAAAAATTATGCAGGAAAGTATAAAAGCGCTTCTATTGTCATTACTAATTGTAAACACCATCCTCAATTACAATTACCGCCCTCCAGTATAGACTTTAAACATCAATCAAATTAGATTTAATGCATTATTTTTCTGATATAAGAAGCTTAAAAGTGTTTAAAGAAGGGGGTAGAATAAAAGGCTATTGTCGTTTATAATTAGAGAATCTTAAGCATCATCACAAATTAGAGTTACCACCCTTCAACATAAAATTCGATTTAATACGTATTTTTTGCATTATTAAAAAAAGCTAAAGGTAAAGATTTATTATGACTTTTAAATTGTTAATATTGTATAAATTTTAAAAGAGTTTCGCCAGCAACAAGTTGCGTAACTTTCCCGGCAAAAAAAAAACTTTAAAATTGTTTGTGGCTCCATCTGTTATAAGATTTTATCTTAAAAGTTTTTATATTAGTAATTGTTATAAAATAGAAAAAAAAAGCTTAATTTTGTGAGTATAGATAAGTTTTATTTAAAAAAAAAAAGAAATTGCATTTACAATTAAGTCCGACCTCACATGACCTCTTCTATCTCTCCACCCCCTCGATCTTTAACCACCAAAATTTAACATCATCAATGTCCCTAATATACAAACCTCCCTGCAAAATTTCAAAAATTTTTGACAAAAACGAACAGAAATTATTAAGCTTTAAAGTGATTGAACAAAATCGTGCCCCCAACACACACATACCAGCATCCATACATACAGTAAACACCCCAAAATTTTTTACATTTCTTTACATGCCAAGGTCCCCTAAGTCCAAAAATACAAAAAAAAATTTTGGGGGGGTCATTTTTTGACCGATCGCCATACTTTCCCTCTGTTATAGCCTATATAACAGCCGGGGAAAATAAAATAGCAATATTTATCGATGAGTACTATATAAATTTTTAAAGAAAAATAAAATTTTGAAAGTGTGTGTGTGTATATATATATATATATATATCAATGCTATGTCAACCATTCGATCCTCTTGATTTATGGAGTGAGATACGGAGCATGATCTATGATGGCAATCTAAGACAACTGTTTTATATCGATATGAACTCATATATGGACTATAGAAATGATTTTTGATTCTTTGTGTCAATTGGCAGATTTATGACAAAGTTGGCTCCACAATGCTTCCAATTGTACCAATTTATCGAGAATAAAAAAGCAAAAAAAGAAAAAAAAAACAACAGCGTTTCTAGTATGAAAAGCGAATGTGAAAAAACCGGCTATTGGATAAAATATTTCAAGTTTTTCAAATATAAAATCTTGTCGTAAGTAATTGATTATACGGTTTGAATTTTAAATTAAGATCGCAGCTTTAAAAAAAATCTCTATACATTTAAAAAAATACAGGGTGGCCCAAAAGTCGGTTAACTGCATCCCTAGAGTGTTATTCGACAATTTATGCGCTTGTCGGTGTTTATTTGTGTATTGAGCGAGAAACTCGTTTAAAAATAATAAATTTAGTCTTTCTAATGGTTAACTAATTTTTGAGCTACCTTATATATATAAGAAATTTGAAACATGTCTTTTTATAAATATTTAAATAACGTATAGTGTAAAAAAAAATATATCCTAAACATCGGTAGTCCTCGGCATAACGCATAAGAAACTAATTTACACATTTTAAAAACGATAACTTAACGTCGATTGGTTGCTTATATATATTACCGACCAATCGACGTTCAGATAATCAGATAATCTGTCAATCATTTTTAAAAGATTTTTAACGTTACATCCGACTCATTATACATAAAACCACTTATGTTTCAGTGTTATTTAATGTAGAAAATTATCATTTTTTCTCGATTATTCGTGAAAAATATCATTTTTACGGTTACAATATACATATTAATGTTAATATTTAAGTCACTTTAATTACGGTAAAGAATCTTAATAAACTTAAACCCAACAAACGTGTTAAACGTGTAAATACATGTAAAACACTTTTTTTATATATATTATTATAATTAGTGAAGATACAACCACGAAAAAACCTAAAATTTGTAAACAGTAAATACAGCAATTAACTCAAATATTGATTTAATCTCATTAAATTCTCAAAGGAGCAATTTAAAAGCCAAATGTATAGAAATTTAATTAGGAAACCTTTGGGGAAAATACTAAATTTTTGTTGTTTTCTCTCCCCCCTCTCTCTGCCTTTCCTTTTCGGTAATTATTACAATAGATGCAGCACGTGGTAGATTATCCTTTATTTTTTTCCCCTCCTATTTCCTGAAAGGGTGTCGTGAAAAATATCATTTCTCTTTTACGATTTTTCCTTACAAGCGTATTGTTCGAATAAAAATAAAACACGAGAAGGAGAAGGAAGAGAAAGGAGGAGGAGGAGGAAAAAAAAGAGGAAGTATAAATTCTAGTCTATGACGAGCGACAAATATTAGATAATAGCTGTGAATTTTTTGATTTAAAATGCTAATTAAATTTAATTAATTAAATAATTTTTAAACATTAATATTAGAAAAAAAATTAAAATAAAACAGGGGGGAGGAGAGGAATAAAACGTGTAAATTCTAATGATGGGAAGCGTTAAATTTTAAGATTTTTTTTTTTCGTTATTTTAAATGGGATTTTTTTTTAACTTAAAACGTTAATTTAATTAATTAGTTAATTAATTTTTATAATTTTAAGTACTAATATTATCAAACAAAATAAATGAGGAGAGAAGAAAGGGAGATTTAAAAATACTAGTCGATGGCGATTATCGAAAATTGAACAAATTAATATTGCGATTTTCTTTACGTTAAATCGAATTTTTTTGCGTCGAAACCTCGATTTAATTCATTAATTTTTACAATTCTAAGCGTTAATATTAAGAATTCGTGTATTACAACGAATTACAATCGTTTTTTCTTCCCCTATAAGACGAGATTAAAACACAAATCTATTCACTTTTTCCAAGCTTACAACTTCATAAATTGACTTTATTTTTAAAGAAATTCGCTCACCTCTAGGCTTTGAAATTGTTTAAATTATCTGAAGAAAGTTTCTGGATACATAAATAACAAAAAATTGAATAATTTACATGTTAAAATCATGCAAAATATACAATATATATATATATATATAGCTAAGGGTACTGATTATGAGTTAAGTTGTAAGGCAGTGGATAAATATTTATACGGTATACAGATTACCCCAAATCTATTCCTGTATAGATTATAATGGATATAAATTTTATAAGCAGTAAACGTACAGTAATTTTATATATTCTTATACACTCAGGAATATTAAATCTTTGGTATCGATCAGAAGAAGAAACATAATCCAGAGAAAGAAGAAAAAAAATTACGAATGTTAATAGATCAATTTTATCTCGGAAAAGAAATCGAATTTTTCATTTTGTTTACTTGATTCTTCTTTCAAGTAAATTTATTTCATTTTCGAACTGAATTTTCTCACCTCTTTTTTTTCTTTTATGTTAAATTTCTTCCATTTTACTTCAGATTTTCATTAATTTCCGTCCTGAATATACGACCAATTTTACACTTCACTCCCTTTTGTTTTATACTAGATTTACTCCAATTTCCGCCTGAAATTTTCGTTCAAGTTTTAATGTGGAAATTTCATAAATATATATGATTTATTAGCTTGATTTTCTGGCATTCTTCGTATATATTTTTTAAATTTATAAGTAGCTAGATTTAACTTCAATCAAGCTTGATTATTACAGTACATTTTTGATTCCTTCTAGTAAATTTACTTTACTTTTAAAATGAATCTTCTCACGTTTTTTTTCTCTGTAAATTTTGTTCCGTTTTACTCAATTTTTTTCGTTTATTTTACGGTTAATTATTTAGTCTTATACTGTACTAGATTTACTCTAATTTCCGCCTGAATTTTTCGTTTCAGTTTATAAATATCACTGATTTAGCAGCTTGATTTTCTGGCATTCTTCATATATTTTAATTACTTTTTAAAAAAAATCTACAAGTATATAGATTTAATTTCAATTAAGCTTGATTAATACAGTACATTTTTGATACCTTCACTTATTTATTTCACTTTAAAACTGAATTTTCTGCTAAATTTCTTCCGTTTAACTTAAAGTTTTTTCGTTCATTTCACGCTCAAAATACTTACTCTACAGTTAATTCTTTAGTTTTATACAAGATTTACTACGAATTCCTCTTAAAATTTCCCATATATGATCTAATATAAAAATTTTTTTTTACAACTAGAACTAATTTAATACGTTAATTTCCTAACTTTCTCTGGCGTATTTTAGTGACTCTTTTTAATTCTGTAAGTGGATACATTTAATTTTAATTAAGTAACGGCGACTAAATTCTTCTTTCTAGTAAATTTATTTCAATTTTCGGTCTACATTTTTCATACATCTTTATGCTAAATCGCCTCCATTTTACTTATGATTTTCATTCATTTCAATGCCGAGTATACGAGTAATTTTATAACTCCATCCCTTTCATCTCAGATTTACTCCACTTTCCAGGCCAAATTTCTTTAAAATTTCATAAATATAGAATATTTTATAACTAAAGTTGAATTCAACAGCTTGATTTCTTGGTTGTATTCGTATTTTTAATGGGTTTTTCTGTATGTAAGTAGGTAAGATCGGATAACGATTATGCGCGATTAGGTAAAAAAGATAAGGAAATTACGTGTAAAATTACCTTTCTAAGTTATTATAAATGCGCTTGGGAATGATATTAAGCAGTAAAATTGCTTGTAGAATGCTTACAGTAGCATTTATTGATGTTGTAGTCGGTGACAATGATCAACATCGACATCAACAGAAAGCTGTCGCCTTAATGCACTATTCACCATTCATACACCGATGTACTGTACAGTACTTCCACTATCTTAATGCACTAGTTTCTTTCTTTTTTCTCTTATTTTTTTATTCTCACACAACCGAAAAGAATAGAAAAATAGTTTCCTTCTGTTGATATGAAACTCAAAAAGTGATTTTCACGCACTTATATCGTTCTGTGAGCTCATCAAGTTTTCAATTTTGTTTGTGTTTATTTTACTTTGTGTTTAAAAAGATAAACTTGACTTGTAAACTTCCATACTTTCCTTTTATATAATTAAATAGAACTAAATATAATTGTAATGTCCTGATTATAAATAGAGCATGAAGATAGACTTCATCTTCGTGCTCCAATCTTTTCCTCCTTATTACTAAATGCGTTTCGATTTTTCATTAAAAATCTCTCTCGTTTTCCAATCGGATTTTATTATATTGCTACATTTCGTCAATTTTTCTATTCGATTTCTTTTATTTCCTGTTAAATTTCATTCGTTTTTTCTTTACAATTTCCTTGATTTGATTGCTGAATTTCGTGTTCTTTCGTACAAGATTCATGGAAAGGATCGTGTCTAGTATATTTAAATCCTGCATATTCTAGTAATTTATGTATTTGTTATACTCTACAAGGTGTTCCAGATGTAATAGGGTAGTTAATGGCGATAAGAATAATTATAATTTCCCTATTTTTAGATCCACCCTGTATACAAGCTATGTAATCATCAGTAGAAAAAAAGATATTTCGCTCCCTTTCCTACTAAATTTAATTTATTTTACAACTAAATTCCCACAATTTATTATAAATTTTACGTATCTCCTAAGACTTTCCTCACGATTATCCTCATTTTTTCTTTAGAATTCCTACTAAATTTAATTTATTTCACAACCAGATCCATCAATTTACCTCTGTTTCACTTTTCTCGCGATTATCTACATTTTTCTTTTCCTCAAAATAGAAAAAAAGCCTCAAATTTCCTCAAAAATTACGCCTCAGAGCCTTAAAAAACATCCCAAACTTAAAAAATCTTCACAATTAATTAGGAATAGTCTTTATAAAAGCGAATAAATTTTTAGCTTTCTTAACACACAATCAATAAAAAAAAAAAAGAGGGGAGAAGATTTTTTTTTTTCAAATTCAAAGACTCATTTCCTTGCTCAAATAAGGATACTTTAGAAAAGGAACTAAGTAAATTTTTGTTTGGTGTGGTCAAATATTGAATTTTCGAACTTGCCAAGTGTAACACATCAAAAGTTTAATCGAAATGACGGTTATCTCATCTGTGGTCAGTAGTAGTAATGGTTAAGCACTAGTAACAGTAGTAGTATTGTTTAATCTTACGTTAACACACGCTTGTGGTATGTGTCTTCCGACACAGCAAACACTTCATAATTACTGGATTTATACGTAAGAGAACGAATGAGAAATGAGGAATGGTCTCCCCCCTCTTCTGCCATCATTTCCTCTGTGACTAATGTTAAAACAGTCGTTATAAATTTTGCTCCACTTGATATATTATCTTCGCTTTGTTAGCTTTGTTACCAAATTATTCCCATTGGGGGCAGGTACCATTCCGCTTGTAATAAAGGGAAAAGAGGAAACTGTTGACCTGTAGAAAATTCATTATTCATTCGGTTAAAATAATAAAATATATATATATATATATATAAGATGGTTAATGTCCCATTTTTTTAAAATTTTTTGCTGTGTTTTTAAGACAAATTTATTTTAAACTCGATTTATTCTATCTTCCTTGTGTATATTTTCTATTTTATTCATTTATTCTACTCTTTATTCTCTGGAGGAAATGCAATTCCTATTTGTAAAGGCAAATGGAAATGGATAAAGAATGTTTTTTTTTTTTTCTTTCTTATCCTTTTCCTAATTTTAAACGGTTATTTATATATTTTATAGTTAAATAAACTTGTGCTTAACGCTTTTCTTTAATTATGGGGTGGCCTAAAAGTCGGTTAACCGCCGTATAGACTAATTTGTTTAACACGAATCGTTCAGAACGGCATCTTTATTGTTAAATGTACAACTCTTGATCAAATACGGCTTACGATATTTACTAATGTATCGGGTTAACTGACTTTTAGACTAGACTGTGTATCAAATAAGTTGATACAAAGGATATATTTTGTAATAATTCTGTATATTTATCCTTATTTGAGGCTCCCAAATCGCAACTTTTATTTTAAAAAGACTCTTAAATATAATATAAATATATCATTTTATAACTAAATTAATTAGAATTTAGGGCTTTTTTTGAATTTAAAACGAAGCTTCAAAAATATACTAAAACCCTATTTTTCAGCTAAGAGTTCCAACGTCACTTCAGCACGTTTTCAAGTGTTTTAAAGCTTATTTTTACTTAAATAAACACGTTTAATTTATCTTAAATCAATTTTATATGTAAATTAAACTATAAAATTAATTAAAAAATATAAAAATCTACACGTATAATATTAAAAAAACTATAAAATTAATATATATTTCAGATCATAATAACAGGTTCTAACTGTACGACTTTCCATTTCTCTAGTCCCACTACACGTTTCAAAATCGTCTAATTTAATAGCTGATACTTTTAATAAGTTATTTAACTCCTAAACTACATTTCCATAATGCATCTCACAGGAATAAATTAGATTTTAACTCCATTCTCTATTTACACATCCCCAAAGCAAACCAGGAAATATTTACAGTTGACATTGCCAACTTAGAATTTATTTATGGCCAAGACTATGGCAAATTTTCTCGATTTAAACGAAAGAAATTCCTTTAATATTTTGCAAATAAGTGCAAAAGATATCTTTTAAAATGTTAGAAAATCATTATATATTTGATTCCACCTTTAGTAATTATACTCAGCTCCTTAAGAATTTAATGGAGACTTTTCCCTTTGAGATATTTTGGAGTGAATTTTCTGATAAATAATTAAAATTAATGTTTGTTGAGCTTGCATTTCCATTAAATGTACATTAATTTATTTAATATGTTTGCATTAAAAGTCTAAATAAGCAGTAACGTTCCTATACTTTAATAATTCCCATTTTAACGGACTGTTGCATGTTGATGATGATTCAGCGCAATAAAAATTAATTTTACAGTGATAAAACGTAAAAAAAACCTGTTAATTATGTTAAAGATTGTTTACATGTTTGCTATATTTTACAGTAAACAAGTTAATTTTATAAGTACTTTACTTTCATTAACCATGCTGAATTGAACTGTATGAAATTGCCGTGATGCATGAGGGTCTTTCAGTAATTTACATTTTATCTTCGTAATAATTAATTAATTATATATGATTTAATATATTTTACTGTAAAGCAACTTAATACTTCATTAATTAATTACATAACTTGATATACCATTGAGATTTCGAAGTTGTGAAATCTTAATGGTCTCATGGGTGCACCAATGATGAATTCGTGAGGCAACTGTGGCCATAAATCTTAAAAAAAATAAATTATTTTAGTAAATAATCTATGATATATATATATATACTTTAAGAGTGTATAAGTGAATGATACTATTCTTGTTCATGGTAAACATAGAGAGTTCATCATCTTGATGTTTGGTTACAGTGGCCATTCTTGTTTGCTCAACACAATTGTCATCCAGCTAAGATAATGTAAGCTTTGGATAGCTCTGTAAATGTTTTTTCGCCTTCCAATATAAGATACAGCTTATAACTTTGTAAACAAAGAAATGTAACCTTCATAGTACATTATATTGATACTTTACTGTCTATATAGCTTCTACCTAAATGCTACTTAACTTTACAGGTTTGTTTAGTATGTGGGCTTAATGTATGGGTGTAAAAAGAGAAAAGTTTTGAGTAATAAATTACTTTTGATGCATGAAAAATTAAGTGAAATATAGAACAAGAATTACTCTAAAAATTCACTATTTATTGTAGGAAAAATTTACTTTACAAGTCACAAAAACTAGGAGGTAATCAAAAAGGTTATGAGCTTACTCATCAATAAATAAGTCCATGCAAATCTAAGTGCTCTTTTTTAACGAAACTTTTCGATTTTTAGGTAAAGATATACCCTAAAATTAAATACAATATTGTGAAATAATATCAAAGTGTGCTAAACTAGCGTTCAAAGTCTTAAACATGTACCATAGAAGTATACATATGCACTTAAACAAAGGGCTAATATATAATAATTTAAGAGCTTCTATATCTACATCGACGTAGTTATAGAGGCCTTTTGTATGTATTTTTACAGTATTCGTAATTACATCACATAATATGCGCAAATATTCAAGACTTATTGATAAAGAAATTCCTTGTTATAGCTATAAGAAGTTCATAAAATCTTGTGGAAGAAATTCATATACTGTACCTCTGTTTAAGAAGCCCATACAGTCTATATTATACGTTCATATGTTCATGTGTAAGAAGCTCATATATCGTATTAGAAACTTATAGATCTCTGTGTAATAAGCTTATAAGAATCTCGTGCAGCTATGTGTATGAAGTTCATACTTTCCCTGTCCACGAAGCTCATACATCTATGTATAAGTTTATCTATATATCATTATATAAACTCATACACTCATGTGTAAAAAGCACATAGATCGCTGCGTGAGATCATAGAACTCCTATTATTTTTTGTACGTATTGAAGAACATAAAAACAATGCATGTAAATAAATTTTATCACATACCTGCACATAAATGAGTATCTTACGCGCATACACAGCTCAACAGTTTTCAGTTATCGAGCCGTGTGTCAATTAAACCGTTCTATTATCTTATTAAGTGCTGTAAACAACCATCGTGTTACAAAATTATATCATATTAAATTCACCCGACCGTCACAGTATCATATAACACTACAGTAACACCAATCATCACACTATTCAAAATTAGTTTGATTTAGATCCAATCAACACTTCAAGAGATCAAAGAAAAGCATCAAATAATATAATTTCTCACAGAATTTAGCAAACAATTCAAGTATTTCCATCGCTTTTCAAACAATTTCTAAGATACGTGAGTCTGCAAGATGTTTTTTTATTTTTCTTTATTTTTTTTTTTGCACCTACTTTTACGAATGTAACCATAGTAACAGGGGAAAAGAAAGCTGTTTGCCAAAATGTTTTCAAACAAGATTTCAAAAAATAGTCACGTACACATAGACTTTTAGTTGTCATTCTTTTTAAAGGCGAAACGAACGAAATTTTGAAGAAATAACAGTGAAATTCTTCGATTATTCCGTAACTAACCCCTCTCTTCTTCCTATAAAATGGATATTTGTGACCATAGAAGCATATTTTTGGCAATTTTCCAGTTAAATCTTAACATACTCATCACTAGAATGGATTATGAGAACACAGTCTTAACACGCTAGTAACAATACAAAACACTTATTTTACGAGCAAAAATCGAAATTCTGCGTAAAATACATAAAAAAAATTTCAATTACGCACCTTAATAAATTAACCCAAATTCGAAATTTTCAGTATGAAAGTGCAGACTTTTCTTCACGAAAATTTGAAACAGAAAGCAAAATTTTCAGTTAGATTTTTCGATCATTCCATAATTAATTCCTTTCTTTTAGTTATAAAATGGATATCTGTAAGTACAGAAACATTCTTTTTGGCAGTTTTCCAGTTAAATTTTAACATATTTATCACTAGAATGAGGTACGAGAACACCTTCTTAATCGGTCGTTAGTATGCTATATTTATCCATGGATTTACATATTTTTCCACTTATTTTCTGCACAAAAATCAAAAGTTTTTGGTCCTGCACCCCTCTTACTCTCGTATATTCATAGAGAAATGACGTAAAAATCAACAGAAGTACTATTATCGGAGCAATTCGATTTTTACTTCTTCATCCCCCTCATGCTCTCTCGCCTTGGCAAACATGATTGATGATGTACAGAACGTTACTACTTGCTGCAACGACGTCGACAAATCTGTTATAATTCAATAGATTCGTGGGAAAGTTATATTATTTGTTACTACAGAAGCATCCCCGCATTAACTTTTTTAGATTTCAACTGATTTTTTCTTGTGTTTCGTACGAAGTTTCATCTTCTAAAACTTGCTCTTGTATAGCTTTTTCTCTGCGTTATACGACTTTAAAGTGGTCACAATTCGATTTTATTTTATATATATATATATATTTTTTTTTTCTGTTTCTTTTGGAGTAAAAAGGGCTTTTAGGGTGCAGAGTGGAAGGCAAATTGTAGAATTTTAGAGGCAAGACTTTAAAACTATGTTTTTATTATTATTGATTTTCAATGATATTCTTCCGTGGGGTGGATTATTTCGTGGTTTAGATGGCAAACAATTTGATCAGGGGTTAAGTTCGAATCGGGAAAATACACAAATCATTCCAAATTTTAGTTTAAAGCGAGTTTTTTGGGATGACTTTTTTTTTGGAAATTGTGTAAATATCTCGCTTGTAAGTGCTTTGTTAATGAATTCTGTTCGAATTAATCCCAATTTTTGAGCATTAAACTAAATTTTGATAGAATTTCTGGTAGAATAATACTAATTTTTATTACGTTTTTACTAAAAAAATCACCTGTTTTGTACGATAAAACTTTTACTTTCCAGAAATTAAAATGGAAAATAATTAATAATGAAATCTACTTAAGAGATATAAAGAAATCTACACCAACTTCTGTACAAAACAAAACAAAATAAAATACATTTCTGTACTTTTAAGCATTTTCCTTGTGTTATTTTTACTAAAAAATTCAATTTTTATACATGAAAACACTCCTTTAACACTTCACTAATCAACGTCAACAATAGAAAAGTACTAAATTAAGCATTTGTATACAAAACAAATACGTTTAGTATATAAAATTTTGTAGTTTTATGGATTTCTATACATTTTGTACAGTAAAAATACCGTAAAACAACAATTTCAATGCGCCTATTTCATGTGTAACCAGAAATCACGCTAGAAATATATTTATATACAGTATATACAGTATATTTCTTTGGCATATGACTAATCTATCAATTTTATATTTTTCTAAAAGAATATATATATATATATATATATATATATATATATTTTTCTTGCATCGATGTATACTTATTTTCTCGTCGAGGATAGGAAAATGCGACTTCAATGTGTGCGAGTCGGGAATTTTGTTTGTCAAAGAAACATTCCTGAGGCGAGTTTATTTGCTTGTTGTATAGATTTCTTTACATAAACCTAAGTTCTTTCTTCCTCTATGCGATAAAATCTCCTTTAAAAGGCGATTTAACACAGTTCTTTCTTCATTTTAACTTATTCTTTCTTATATTTTTGGCTTAAAAACAACGTCATTATTCGAATTTACAACGTTGTACGGACGGAGAGATAATAAGATTCTTAAGTTAAATTAATTATCAATTTATTAGTTATATTTTTTATAAATCTGTTCTAATTTTCATGTCTTTGATGATGGAAAAATGATGCCAAGAGCTCTCCAACATCACGGATTTTTATCAATAATTCTTATTTATTAAATAAAATCAGCTTCTATTAAGTAAAAGGAAAAAAAATTAATTCTAAAATTTAACCCATTTTATCAAGAAAATTTTAAAAAATTGAAAGAGAAATTGAAATAAAAATCTCTTCATATGCATTCATATTAATCTTCAGCATCACTAGAAAGATGATGAGTGATGCTGGAATTTGATATTTTATTAAATATAACTAATTTATATTAATTAAAATAAGAATTAAATGTAAAATTTAATTAATTTATCAAAATAATTCCAAAATATGCAAGAGAGATTTTAAAAAAAAAGCTCTTATGAAGATGCTTAAAGATCCTCAGCATCACTGACTTTTCCAATGATGCTGAACATCTCCAGAAAAGTTTTATCTTAATTTTTTGGTAAATAAGTTAATTTTTAAATGATTTTTTGCTGTAATTAACAGAAATTGATTTTATTTAATAATAAAAACTTAATATTTGATAAGATTTCTTTCTTTTTTTACAAATTTCACTTTGTTTACTAATTAAACTTTCCTCGTTTCTTTCAACTGAAGAACAGGAAAAAAATTAAATTACTCAATTAAACTTTACGAAAATTTCAATCTGTAATTTTTTTAATTCTTAGAAAAAGATCGAAAAGTTTTATTACTTTTTTTTAAAAAAAATTAAAACAAACTTTTAAAAAACATTTTCATAAATTTTTTTTATATTTCTGTTTAATTTAATCTGAAATTTCAAAGATAACTTTTAATATTTATTATTTTTTTTAAATTTAGATTTAATTTTATTATTTTTAAAAAATATTTTTCAATTAATTTCATTAAAAATGTTTTTAAAAATTAAGATAAATGAATAATTATCAATTAATTTAAAAGAATGAATGTACTGTATTTAGATAATTTTTGTTTTTTAATTCAGATAAAACTTTCCTTTAAAATTCTTTTTAAAAAAACCTGTAAAATATTTCAATTATTTAAAAAATTCCCCAAAATTCTTTCAAAAAACCCTACAAAAACCTTCCTAAATACGTTTCTAAATTCGAAAAAAATCGTCTAATAATTTTTTTTTTAAATTTCAAATTCAAAATTATTTTTAAAATACTTCAAAAGTTACAGGAAAAATTTAAAATATCTGGAAACCCTTCCAAAATCCTCTAAAAGTATTCAGAACTTTAAAAAATTTCCAAAAATATTTTTTAAAAAAAAACCTTCAAAATATATAAATTCAAAAGAAAATTGCCTCATAAACTCCACCAAAAAAACAGAAAATAATCGAAAATATTTCAAAACACTTTTAAAATCTTTCCAAAATTCTCTAAAAATATTCACAAAATATCTCTAATAAAATCCTCCAAAATAAAATCTGTAAAAATATCTGCAATAAAACATTTAGAAATTCTCCAAAAATATTCAGAAATTCTCCAAAATATTCAGAAATTCTCCAAAATATTCAGAAATTCTCCAAAATATTCAGAAATTCTCCAAAAATATTCAGAAATTCTCCAAAAATATTCAGAAATTCTCCAAAAATATTCAGAAATTCTCCAAAAATATTCAGAAATTTTCCAAAATATTCAGAAATAAATTCTACAAAGAAAAGAAAAAAAAATACCTCCAAAAACCCTCCAAAATTCTCTTATAACATTCACAAAATACCTCCAATGAACCCACCAAAATCATTCGTAAAGTCAACGAAAAATTCTCCAAAATATGCCTTAAAAATCCTATTTTAAAAAAAATAATTAAAAAAAACACAGAATAAGTCGGAAAAAAAATCAGTAAAAAGAATCTTCAGAACAATATACAGTACAATTCGATACAATATTAACGGAACAAATAAAATTCTTCTTTACATTTTACTTTAAAAATCAAGAGAAATTGAAGAAGAGTTTCCTCTTTCAAATTTTCAAATTAAATAAAAATAAAATTTTTTTTAAAATTTATTATATTTAATACAAAAAGTTGAGAAATAATAAAAGTAAGATGTTATCAGCATCCCTCTCCACCATCCATCTTCATTTATTGATGATAAATCATCAAAGAATAAAGTGCAAACGTTGCTGCACCACTACATCACGTACTGCTGCTGCAGTAACAATTATGAGAGATTGTTTATTGTGGAGGTATTTTTATATATATATTTTTTTAATAAACTTTGATCCTTTGTGTGTTTTTTAGTGATTCCTATACATTATGAATGATACTAAAAAGTTATTCTTTATATTATTGTTGCTAAATTGCTTAATGATACACATTTGTATGTGGGTACGACTTCTTTGATTTAAGTCGTTGTAATGCCTTTTATCATCTTGTTTTTTGTCATGTTTGATGCTTAATGGCATCGTAAATAGCTTTAAGATATCGAGTTTCTTATTAACAGAGTTGTAACGGATTAATTGCAATTATTTGATTAGTGAGAGGCACAGGTAACTCAGAGTTTTTTTCCCTCCCTGGTTTGTAAGTAGTAAGATCGATGAGAAAGTGGTAAATTATTGATAAATTTTTAGATTATTTTTTTTAATAATTTGTTTTTCTATTCTTAAATAGAATTTATAGGCGTTTTTACTTAAATTTCAGCGTTTAAATCGTATTTTTTTGTGTTGTAAAATTAATTGTACAAAGTCGCACGAAGTATGTGGAATGGCTTAGAAAGTTGAGCTGCTAAGAAGAAAATTCCAAAAGTTTCGATGTAGATATTAATGCAGATTTCCAAAATTATCAATTTTAGAGTAGAATTGAATAAAATTTATACAGGAAAAGTGTAATTTTCCTAAAATTTGCATAAAATTCAATTCAGTTCTCTGTTCTGGAAGCTCCCTCCTTGAAGGAAACCAATCTTTAGATTTGCGTATGTACTGTACGTAAAAACATACAATCTTTTCATATATAAAACCTCACAAATTTAATTTAAACATAATTAAATAGACATAACTTAGTACATTTTACTGTAACAAAAATTATAATCTAGTTATATGAGCATGAACTTGAACTTGTGTAATCCTAAGGAAAACACTATCATAATTTAACACTAATAATTCGTATAATTTTATAATTATTGCTAGTACAGACAAACGAACAGATAGAAACCTCTTTTATTTATTAAATTACACAAATTACCACACCAACACATAAATGCATAATTTAATTTGTGTAAAGTGAAGAGGTGCATGCCCACCAAGAAAACGGATTTAATATTCTTAAATGTTTATTATATAAAAATGAAATAAGATTAAATAACCTAAAGAAAAGAAATTTTATATAAATTTTATAAAACAATAATCCATTTACAGACAACAGCAGAAGCATAAATAAACTCTTAAAATCAGCAAATTAAATTCAAGAAAAACTGTAAAAACATAAACAATTTTTAGATTTTCTTGAAAAACTTTAATCGTAATTTAAAAAAATGGACATTTATTGCTGTTTTCAAATCTTTTTTCACCTCTCAATTTACTCTCAATTTAGCATCAACTGCAAACTTGCTACTAAACTACAAGCAAGAGTCAAAGTGATTGGTGCTGCAAGCTCCAAAACGTCATCGATTTTGTCGTTAAATTCACACAGTAGTGTTGACTATAACACCTTTCTTAATTGTAGGTGACACCAAACACGTTACGGGTGATGCATTCTGACGATAGACTAATTGTATTTCCGATAAAGATGCAAACAACGATAAATGGAAACCGGAGATCTCTTAAGATTTCAAGATATTTTGTCATATTGTTTGCATTTAAAAGGTGTAAAATTCTATAATCTTTCATTTAACTAATGATAATTAATTAAGTTTATGAATATTTGTATAAATTTACACCCATCGGAAATTTCGAGATATCAATTGAATTCATTTAATTCAACTTCTATCAGTTCTGGAAGCCAAACAGGATCGCTTAATGATAATTAGAAAGAATATCGAACGTATAAAATTTTGTAAACAATATTTAATAAATTTATTAACTTCATTTAAATCTATCGATTAATTTTAATTAGCAAATGAAACTGTACAAACACAAAGTTAGAAATTCTCTTGAATTATACACATATAAATATATACGAAGAAACGTTGTACAAGATGTAAGTCGCACGTTTATCATTTAAAAAACGTTAGAAAATTTAAATTTTTTCAAAAATTCAAATGGTAACGTGTTATAGAATCGTTCAGTAAATTTCTGACATAAAAAACTTCTGGAAAAAAAGGAATTTTTATGTTACTTTCTCGTATTGCTCTTTTGCATATTATTGAATTTCAGCAACTTCCTTTGATCATGCATTGATAAAATTCTGTTCTCCATTTCTTTTTTTTAAATATTATCATTATTATTAAAGTTATTCTATTTTTTTATAGAAAATATTGCATTTTTTACCCCTAAATTAATAATTGAAATTCAAGATAAAAGATTTTGACTTACTGGAACACGTGGTAAACTTGAACGAGTTCATCGGAAGGAACACTTGATTACTACCAAAATCTCAAAATTATCTATAGAAATACATAGAAAAAAATTGTTTAAAAATTATTATAAAATAGCAAAAAGCTTAATTTTAAGAGTAGAAGTGAATTTTATAAAAATAAAAAAGAAAAATTGTAAATTCTTCATTAAGTTCACTCGAGATATAAACGTGACCCCCTCTATCTCCCCAACCTCTCGACCTTTAACCACCAAAATTTAACAGCATTAATCCACCTAATACACAAACCTCCCTATAATATTTCAGAAATTTTAGAAAGATAGCACAGGAGTTATTAAGCTTCAAAGTGGGTGAATACAATTGTTCCTCCTCCATACATACAGGACAAAACCCCAAATTTTCTTGCATTCCTCCATGTTTCAAGTTCTCAAATACAAAAATTTAAGAGTCTTGGAGTGGGGGGTTATTTTTTACGATCGCCATACTTTCCCTCTGTTATATTTAACGGCCAGGAAAGTAACAAACAGAATCTATATACGTAACTGTACAGCATTTGAATGCAATATAAAGCTAGAAAGATTCATGTTATATATAGCTTATTGTATAATATATAAGCTATTTATATATATTGTGCAATAAAGTACTTTCTCTACTCTACAAATTTGTAAATGGCCTTACTTTCGAACGGCAGGATCTCTTTTTTTTTTTTTTTTGCAAGTAACCGTTTGATAAAGTCCTTTCGACTTTGCATGAATAGGCAATTTGTTTGCTTATTTTAAACTCATACGACTTCATACACGTATATACGCATACAAGACAGGTTTTCATACGTAAAAAAATATCCGCGAAACGTCACAATATCGATCGACAGAAGAGGAATTTTACATAAATATTTAACCCATAATTAACGTTTTATAATCCTGGTAACTTAATTAATTAATTCGTAGATTAATTTTTTTTAATGAAAGTTTTAAATATATTTTTATATAAATTTTATAAAACAATAATCCATTTACAGACAACAGCAGAAGCATAAATAAACTCTTAAAATCAGCAAATTAAATTCAAGAAAAACTGTAAAAACATAAACAATTTTTAGATTTTCTTGAAAAACTTTAATCGTAATTTAAAAAAATGGACATTTATTGCTGTTTTCAAATCTTTTTTCACCTCTCAATTTACTCTCAATTTAGCATCAACTGCAAACTTGCTACTAAACTACAAGCAAGAGTCAAAGTGATTGGTGCTGCAAGCTCCAAAACGTCATCGATTTTGTCGTTAAATTCACACAGTAGTGTTGACTATAACACCTTTCTTAATTGTAGGTGACACCAAACACGTTACGGGTGATGCATTCTGACGATAGACTAATTGTATTTCCGATAAAGATGCAAACAACGATAAATGGAAACCGGAGATCTCTTAAGATTTCAAGATATTTTGTCATATTGTTTGCATTTAAAAGGTGTAAAATTCTATAATCTTTCATTTAACTAATGATAATTAATTAAGTTTATGAATATTTGTATAAATTTACACCCATCGGAAATTTCGAGATATCAATTGAATTCATTTAATTCAACTTCTATCAGTTCTGGAAGCCAAACAGGATCGCTTAATGATAATTAGAAAGAATATCGAACGTATAAAATTTTGTAAACAATATTTAATAAATTTATTAACTTCATTTAAATCTATCGATTAATTTTAATTAGCAAATGAAACTGTACAAACACAAAGTTAGAAATTCTCTTGAATTATACACATATAAATATATACGAAGAAACGTTGTACAAGATGTAAGTCGCACGTTTATCATTTAAAAAACGTTAGAAAATTTAAATTTTTTCAAAAATTCAAATGGTAACGTGTTATAGAATCGTTCAGTAAATTTCTCACATAAAAAACTTTTGGAAAAAAAGGAATTTTTATGTTACTTTCTCGTATTGCTCTTTTGCATATTATTGAATTTCAGCAACTTCCTTTGATCATGCATTGATAAAATTCTGTTCTCCATTTCTTTTTTTTAAATATTATCATTATTATTAAAGTTATTCTATTTTTTTATAGAAAATATTGCATTTTTTACCCCTAAATTAATAATTGAAATTCAAGATAAAAGATTTTGACTTACTGGAACACGTGGTAAACTTGAACGAGTTCATCGGAAGGAACACTTGATTACTACCAAAATCTCAAAATTATCTATAGAAATACATAGAAAAAAATTGTTTAAAAATTATTATAAAATAGCAAAAAGCTTAATTTTAAGAGTAGAAGTGAATTTTATAAAAATAAAAAAAAAAATTGTAAATTCTTCATTAAGTTCACTCGAGATATAAACGTGACCCCCTCTATCTCCCCAACCTCTCGACCTTTAACCACCAAAATTTAACAGCATTAATCCACCTAATACACAAACCTCCCTATAATATTTCAGAAATTTTAGAAAGATAGCACAGGAGTTATTAAGCTTCAAAGTGGGTGAATACAATTGTTCCTCCTCCATACATACAGGACAAAACCCCAAATTTTCTTGCATTCCTCCATGTTTCAAGTTCTCAAATACAAAAATTTAAGAGTCTTGGAGTGGGGGGTTATTTTTTACGATCGCCATACTTTCCCTCTGTTATATTTAACGGCCAGGAAAGTAACAAACAGAATCTATATACGTAACTGTACAGCATTTGAATGCAATATAAAGCTAGAAAGATTCATGTTATATATAGCTTATTGTATAATATATAAGCTATTTATATATATTGTGCAATAAAGTACTTTCTCTACTCTACAAATTTGTAAATGGCCTTACTTTCGAACGGCAGGATCTCTTTTTTTTTTTTTTTTTTTTTTTNTTTTTTTTTTTTTTTTTTTTTTTTTTTTTTTTTTTTTTTTTTTTTTTTTTTTTTTTTTTTTTTTTTTTTTTTTTTTTTTTTTTTTTTTTTTTTTTTTTTTTTTTTTTTTTTTTTTTTTTTTTTTTTTTTTTTTTTTTTTTTTTTTTTTTTTTTTTTTTTTTTTTTTTTTTTTTTTTTTTTTTTTTTTTTTTTTTTTTTTTTTTTTTTTTTTTTTTTTTTTTTTTTTTTTTTTTTTTTTTTTTTTTTTTTTTTTTTTTTTTTTTTTTTTTTTTTTTTTTTTTTTTTTTTTTTTTTTTTTTTTTTTTTTTTTTTTTTTTTTTTTTTTTTTTTTTTTTTTTTTTTTTTTTTTTTTTTTTTTTTTTTTTTTTTTTTTTTTTTTTTTTTTTTTTTTTTTTTTTTTTTTTTTTTTTTTTTTTTTTTTTTTTTTTTTTTTTTTTTTTTTTTTTTTTTTTTTTTTTTTTTTTGCAAGTAACCGTTTGATAAAGTCCTTTCGACTTTGCATGAATAGGCAATTTGTTTGCTTATTTTAAACTCATACGACTTCATACACGTATATACGCATACAAGACAGGTTTTCATACGTAAAAAAATATCCGCGAAACGTCACAATATCGATCGACAGAAGAGGAATTTTACATAAATATTTAACCCATAATTAACGTTTTATAATCCTGGTAACTTAATTAATTAATTCGTAGATTAATTTTTTTTAATGAAAGTTTTAAATATATTTTTATATAAATTTTTAGCTTTAAAGGATTAAAATATTTAGAAGTTATCGTCGAGAGCAAACCAGACTTTACTATTGATCGATTTGCCCTTGTTATAATTGACAACAGACATTGCAGCATGGGGGAGGAGGAGAGACGAATTGGATAGTTTTGTATGAAGAAAAATATGTGATAACAATTAAAATATTGCGAAAAATTAAAAAGATTTTGTAGTTTTTATTATGAATTTTCAATATTTTCTTGAATTTTTCTACAATTTCCATCTCTATCTTTACATTTTTAACGTTACAACTATGCTTACTTCTCTTTTGTAGCTCTTCTAGAATTGTATATACAGAGTTATACACTGTATATATATCTTTATATTGTTTATTTAATTTTTCCGTTCATATGAATCTTACATGATATTGCTTTTGGATATGTTTTATTCATTTGACTGGAAGGAAAAGTCTTATATTCTGCATCTCTGGTTTGCTTGTTTCAATGCTTCTGTTTCCTTAACTATCTTATAATAGAAAAATTGATATTTATATCGAGAAAAATTATACAATAACGTGTACAGTACGTAATTTACTGTACATAAGTATAATTCGAACTTAATTATGATTATTTAAACGGTTATAAGCTAGTAAAATTTAAATTAAATTAGATGATGCCTGCAAGATTCCAGAATTTGATATTAACAAAGTTGATTGACCGATTGATTTAGCTGTAATTTTACGCTTTATATACTGTAACTCGAGACATAATTAATGTATTGTTTACAGTAATTTAGTGTTTGTATTCGTATGTTATACGCGATTGAGCTCTGAGTAAAGAAACAAATCTTCTTATAGACTCATTCATCGTATTGTTCGTATATATAAAGCATTAATCCACAGAACTAAACAATATTAAATACCCTAAATGTAACACCGTACACGACAACTTTAATGTGAATACTTACTCCAAACTGATGATGATGATGATGAAAAAAGTAATTATTCCGCATCTTCAACAAAAAATATTTAAAAATTAATTAAAAATGTATGTAATAAATAAAGTTTATCTAAATTTATGGAAACAATTTTGAAGTATACATTATTAAAATTTATAATAATAGCAGGTGACGAATTTAAGACAACAAATTCCATTAAACAAGGAGAAAGAAGAAAGGAAATTGCATTTTTTTTTCTTTCTTTCTTTGCAGAATTTCTTATTTAAAAAAAAAAAAGCTGATTTAATTCACAAAACGTGATTAAATAAACACAATCAGATACACGTTAATAATATTGTCAACAATTTTCAGCATATAATCCATTAACGAGCGGAAAAAATGGATATGCTGCATTAAAAAATCGATAAAGTTCTTTTTTTTTAATTTATGAAAAAAAAATATTAGACAAGTCACTTATACTTTATACAATATTCTGTATTGATGATAAACTATGATGATGATGATTTGTATATTATTTTGTATGTCTTATCAGATGTAGAAAACGTAAACGTTCATTACATATATGGAAAACAAGAACCTAAGCTGTAACATATAAGAGGCCCTTCCTCTTCACCAAATAATAACACGTTTAAGTATATAAGGCCTTAATATACTGATAATGCGAGGCCCTTTAACCTATACTTAAGGGAAGAGCTGCAGCTTACGTTTAATTCAAGCCCAGACGAGGAGGGAAAATATTTAAATGCGAATATGACGTGTGTACAATATAAATTCGTCAAATATATTCTTTCATTAATTACAAAAAAGTAATTAGTAGTATTATTATTACCGCTGCTACAATAGTAATAAATAATTAAAGTAAACTTAACACGATTTTTCTGATGAAAGACTATTATTATTTTTACAATTCTAGTCTATTTCTTTGCAATTTTTCTTTCTGTATTTTATTTTATTTTTTCTACTGCTAATATGTCAGGTTATTGATGATACTTTACTTTCTTTCTTTCTCTCTATCTCTATCAGCACTATTGACTCCACTACTCTTGTATTTATTAATAATCTATTATTATTNAAATTCATTCATTGTCGTCACTGGACCAAAATTTTAATATTAAAATGAAATTGCTTAAATTTCACTTTAATGATAATTCTGTTCCAATTGTGATATATATTTCATTTCATTTCATTATAACAATGAAGAATAATTAAATTTCATTTTCAAGAATTAATACGAATCAGCTTAGTATCAAATATATATTTAAAAAAATTAAAGTAAATTTATTAATCTTTAAGAATAAAAATAAAAATATAATTTCTAAAATAAAAATTTTCTAAATTTCAATTACAAAAAAAAAAATAAAATAAAATAAAAATAAAATGGCCAATTTCAGTTTTAAAAATGAAATTGAAAAATTTTAAAGGTGAAAATTAATAAATTTCAACAATGAAAATTATTAAAATTTAAAATTTAATGAACGAAAATAATTCAATTTCAGTTCGATAATCAATAAATTTCACTTTCAAAAATGATAAACAACTCAATTTCATTTTCAAAATGAAATTGATTAATTTTCGCCTTAAAAAACTTTAAATTTCAACAATGAAATTTTAAAAAAATTAAGACGAAATTTAATCAATTTCATTTTGAAAGTGAAATTGAGTCATTTTCATTGTTGAAATTTAAAGATTTTAAAGATGAAAATTAATCAATTTCATTTTTGAAAGTGAAATTTATTGATTATCGAACTGAAATTGAGTCATTTTCGTTCTTAAAATTCGAAATTTCGAAAGTAAAACTTGTTAATTTTCATTTTTAAAATTGAAATTGAACAATTTTCATTGTTGAAATTTAAAAAAAAAATTCAGTGTTGAAATTTAAAGATTTTAAAGATGAAAATTAATCAATTTCATTTTTGAAAGTGAAATTTATTGATTATCGAACTGAAATTGAGTCATTTTCGTTCTTAAAATTCGAAATTTCGAAAGTAAAACTTGTTAATTTTCATTTTTAAAATTGAAATTGAACAATTTTCATTGTTGAAATTTAAAAAAAAAATCAAGACGAAAATTGATCAATTTCAACAATGAAAATCGCTCAATTTCAATTTCAAAAATGAAAATAAATTAATTTTAATTTACAATAATAAAATGCGATTACGTTTCCTTACATAGGTAACAATTATTAAATTTAATGTTTTACAGTAGAAATGATTAATTCCGAAGAAATTTCTGCATAATGAACTATAAATTTAGCTATTTACATCCATAAAAATTTAATAATTTCGCTAAATAATATAAGAAATTCAATAATATATATATATATATAAACAAGAGAAAAGTGTCAAATAGAGTTAGTTCTAAACAATTTTTGTACTAAAGTACTTGAAAACTTAGTTTTTATCTTTATATAACTTTCTAAAAAAAATTATATCAACTAAAGCAATAGAAGAAAAGTTCATATTTCGCTTTATTCTAAATCGAAAAATACGAAAATAAAAAAAAAACACTATTGGAAAATATATATATTTTCCTTTGTACAGTACAAGTTTTTTTTTTAGATCCAAAAGATATTGCATTGTGTTTTAGAAAGACGAATTTCTTTACAATCTTCTGTCAATACGTCATATATATTTTTTTCTTGTTTTTTTCTTGGTAACTAGTAGAGTTAGTGGTCCTCTCAACACGCAATTTTGACCAGATGGTCACTGAACATTTAAAGAATTTATTATTTTTTTTTTCAATTTATTGTAGTATCTCGATTATCCGGTCTAAATCCTGATACTGGTAACTAGAATAGCTCAAAATTCCGGATAATAAGGAAAAGTATGTATAAGGGATATGTTCGGGTTAGATTTTTTAAAAATAAAACATTATAAGAAGTTTCGTTTATTCGTTTTAGATCCTATATGTAGCGTGTATGGTGGGCATGTGGTTTCGAGGAAACAATTCTCAGGGTTGAATAAGATGTTCAGTGAGGAAAGAACATCACTGCTTTGTACTTACATGTAGTTTAGAATTGTATGCTAGTAAGAAACGGTATCTTCTATCATCAAGTAGTGCTTTAAAACTTCAAGCAGAATCTTTAACAATCAAGAGCCACCAAGAAGCAAAACTTCAAGCAGAATCTTTAACAGTCAAGAACCACCAAGAAGCAAAACTTCAAGTTCAAGCAGAATCTTTAACAATCAAAGAAGTGCCTTCAAACTTTATGCAGAACCACCAAGAAGCAAAACTTCAAGCAGAATCTTTAACAATCAAGAGCCACCAAGAAGCAAAACTTCAAGCAGAATCTTTAACAATCAAGAGCCACCAAGAAGCAAACTTCAAGCAGAATCTTTAACAATCAAGAGCCACCAAGAAGCAAAACTTCAAGCAGAGTCTTCAAGAATCAAGAAGTGCCTTCAAATTCCAAGCAGAACCTCTAAGAACCAACAGTGCCTTCAAGCACCAGGCAGTATCTTTCACTCAATCATACAGTAAATACCTCTGATCGAAAAGCCAGTTAAGCCAAAGATATTTTTCAAAATATACGGCGTAAAAACTGAACAAAAAGATAAAGTATCTGCGCTCGGATAACACGAAAGAACGGATAATCGAGATTCTACTCTATAACCCGAATGATACTATTATTATTTATCAAAAATTCCAAAAAAAATCCTTCATTAAAGTCAGAAATCAACTCATTTCATTTAAGATAGTTTGCCTTAATTAAACACCAGAAAGTTCAGTGCGGATGTTTAATGATAATTAAAACTGAGATATATATTTAAATAGTTCATTTGCATATAGATAATAAGTAAACAATAGCATAATTATCATTAATATTTAAATTTTATCGTTAATGGAGTAAATATTTTGGTAGTTTTACTTCCTCTTCGGGAGGTATTTTCTCTATGTTTTAATGCGAAGATGCTTGGAAAGGGTTCGAGTTTAGAACTCGGGTATTTTTTCCTATTAGTTAGTTTAGTTTGAACTGAAAAAAAAATCTTCTTTGTTAGCCAACAAGCTGGTTGTTATGCTGAAGAATCCATTATTCCTTGTTTGGTATTCTCTGCTAACATCATTAAACCAAATAGAACATCAAACAGGCCGATCCACTTAAGTATATCCACGGAGTAGAAATTATTTACAAAAGAAGAAAACACGATTAAGTTACATTTTATTGGATAAACAACAGGTTAATCAAGCAATTTGGCTAAGTTCATACCAAGAATTTTATTATTTTTTATATATATATATATTTTTTTATCTTTAAATAAAATGCTACTAGGGTAATAAAATACCGATTATCTTGTTCATAAATCTTGCTATTTTACAAATTTTCTAGTAATAACAAATAAATGAGGTAACAAGTTGAAGAAAAAAAAGAAAACACTACTTCTAAGTTATAGATTACGCCGTTTTCACTTTAGGAAAAAAAAAGGCTAATTTAGTAATAGTGAGTGAGATTTAAAGCTATTTATGCTGTCATTTATTCTAAAATTCGCTTCTAGTCTATGCAGATGATCATTTATAGCTATGGTAATACTTAGATTATGCTATTTTTACTTTTACTTTCCTGGCTGTTATATATAACAGAAGGAAAGTATGGCGATCGATCAAAAAAATGACTCCCAGATTATCACATTTTTGCACTCAGAGGACCTTGAAATGTCGAGAAATGCAAAAAATTCAGGACTTTTTTTTTCCTCCCTGTGTGTATGATGTTAGTGTGTTAAGGGGCTAATTCATCCAATTTGAAGCTTAATAATTCCTGTGCTTTTCGTCGAAAATTTCTGAAATTTTGCGTAGAGGTTTATACATTAAGGTAATTGACACTGTTAAATTTTAGCAGTTAAAGGTCAAGGGGATGGATAAATAGAGGGGGGGGGTCACTTGTCATATCTCGAGTGGGTCGGATTAAATGAAGTGTTTACTCGTTATTAGCATTTACAATTTTTTTTTAATCAAATTCTCTCTACCCTAAAAATTAAGATGTTTTTTGCAAAGGATTATTTATATAGTTATGAAAAAAAGAAATCAAAGTAGTTTATTAAGCTTTTAAAATTCTGTTACAGTAATAAAAGCGAAGTTAATACATTGTTTACAGATCTAGAAACGTGAAAAAATCATTTAAAATTACACGTGCAAACCGTCACGTTTCCGGTGTTACATTGTTATAAATCACGAAATTTGCAAGAATCCTCCTTTCCATCTTTGCAAAAGAACCATTTGCAATTATGGAAATGCAAAAAATCTTAAAGATTTCTGTTTATAAAAATAGGAAAAAGTGATGGAATATTATGTAAGCCAACGATGCCATTAGTGATATGTTGCCATTTTACAGTATCGATCGATTGGTGCAGCCTTTAAAGAGGACAGAAATGGTGGTTGTACTAGTGATTTATGATACCAACGGCTGAATAACTCCGGACATAGAATAAGCTGATTTAGCATTAAGGCTCCTTTTCCCCCTTCCCCTTTTTTTAGAAGGGGAGAAACGGAGATTTTAACTTTGGAATATTATGTATTTTTATACTGGCTTCCTTCTAAAAATAATAGTGTAAGAATGCATTCTGTGGTATCTTTCTGGATAACCGTTATTATCTAGTCAAAAGATCTCTTTAAATAAACAACAGGCTCATAAAAAATGAAAAATGATCTTCTTCTTCAGCTAGTTTTTCGGGAGTTTTATTAGTGTAGAGGATGGATTATTCTTTGTATAAATCTTGAGAAAATTTTCATTTCTGAGGGAAGAAAAGTAAGGCGAATTGTAAGAATTGTTCTTTGGTACGTCATGACTTCTGAAATGCTGCTTCAATTATGTATCAGCATTCAGAATTATGATGTAGCAATGAGTTATTCCTTACTACTCGTCCATTTCCTTCGAGGTTTTCTCATTTTTTTTAAAGATTCTCTCTCGCTCTTCTATTTTTTTTACTTCCTCTATGTTTGTCATTTTCAATTTGTGCTCCTCGTTTGTATCTGCATTAGTTTAATTAAGTTAACGGTTAACCTTTTAACGCTTACATTTTTATTCCATTTAAATCTTTCTTCTTCTTCTTCTTCTTCACTCTAAAATAGTGGTTTTTTTTTATTTAATTACACAATTTTTATAAAAAATAAACAGGTTTTCAAGCGCTGGTTTATGTGTTCAACGCTTCAATTTTGTACATTTTTTTCCACCTTTACATGATCATTTGTACTTTCTTTTTTGACAGTTTAACATGCCACCTTGGATTGTTCGACCACGCTATTCTGGACTTCGATTACCTCTTTGTCTGTTTGTCTCGAGTTTTTTGACGTTCTTTGACTACTTTTTTCTGTATTTTACAACATCTCACTTACATTATCCATTCTATAAACTCTCCAGCAACACAATTAAACCATTTTTATACGAATTTTAGCAATCTTTTCCAGCTAATCTTCGTTTTTCCTTACATTTAACATATTATTGCTTGCTAGGAGTTAGAAACTAGAAGCTCGTAGCTTCATTTTATTCATCTTATCTATTAAAAAATGTTAAAAATCTTCATCTAATTAGTAAATTTATAAAAATATTTAAAAATTTTACACGATTTACAAACAATAATCTTCAATCTACATCATCATTTTAGAGGAAAAAAAAGAGATAAAATTCAATTCAAAAATCTTTTCCTCCTCTCTCCAGTTATGTCCGTGTGGTGTTTCTAAATACAATAATCATCTTATTCGGAAGGGATTTTAGAACGATTTAACAAATTTAACATTATAAAAACCATAAGAAGAAGAATTCAATTTTAATCAGCATCATCATAATAATTTGCATAAACGCACAAATCCCATTTAATCCTCTTTCGACTTCATAAAAATTAATGATATATTATTATTTAGATACTTAACTTTGATTTTTTTTTTCTTTCTTTCTTTTTCTTGTAAAGAATAGAAAATAAATATTTTTTTTTTTTCTGGTATTTTTAGTAGTTTATTTACTACATTCTTTCGAGGAAATAATAAGATTTTAGAAAATCCAAATCAATCCGTCACAAACATTGTAAAAATACAATAAATAAGGATTATTTTGACAGAATTTTCTTCTAGGAGACGAAGAGAATATAAAAGGAAAACGTTGTTCAAGTATATACTTTAAAAATAAAAATAATAAAATAAATAAATAACAACAACATCGAAAAATTGTATAATTGTATCTTTATAATACTTTGAAGAGAAACGATGTAGAAAAATATTGATATTTTCTCTATATATCTTTGTATTATTTTTGTTCTGTCAAGTTGTCTTAACGCCGAAACTTTTGTTAAAATTTTTGTTTACATTCCCTGAAATATTTTATTTGTTTAAAAAAAAAAAAAATAAGGAGATCGTTTGTTGATTTGTCTGTTTGTTACTTGAAAACAAAAACATTTATCGAGTTATGTTCCGTGAAGTGTCTTGATCTGTGTTTACATGTAATATCTAATTTACTTAACACCTGATTGCCTCTAATGTCATACAGCCAATCTACCTGTACGTCTTCCATTGACTGTACTGTACATTAATGTCTGCCAATCTGCCTGTATGTCTTCCATTGCCTGTAAATCCATATGTCTGCAGTTTCATGTGTATTTGTACAATTATTAAGTACTTATGTTTTCCAAGCTAGCTGTATGTCTGTTCATTTTTCTACGTATCTATACGTCTGCCACTGTCGAATTTCCTGCAAATACACATACGTGACAAATACATACATATATGTCAGTTGCCTGTACAACTTTGTACTGTACAGTACGTACATACATCAAATAGTGTGTATTTCTGTCCAGTTGCAATTTCATTGAAAAAATTACCGTACTTATACGGCTCTCTGTGTATATTATGCATTTAAATAGCTCTCAAACATAATTCTATTCAACTGTCTGTATCTCTGAACGGTATTGTTTGTACTGTGCTGTACATGAGGCCATTCATAGATCTATACATATTGCTGATTGTGTGTTGCTCGCTTATTTGATATTCGAAAATTGATGATACTTATAGGAAAAGTTAGATACATTTCATTAGAAAACTTATAATTCTAAACTATTTATCATTAGAAAATAAACTTTAAACTAGTTTAATTGATTTAGAAGACAATCAAATATAGAACACAACTCTCAATGCAAAAGACTATTGTAAAACTATTATCATCATGTTAACGACTTTAAAGTGAAATATCGGAAAATTAATTATCACTTACTGTACGAATAGAACCGATAAGAGGAATAAACGTTATTCTCTTAACTAAAATTATTCCTAAAATAATATTCCTAATGATAATAATTCACTCGATGATCATCGGATAATCGAATTTGGATACAGGAGAAAGTCATAAAAATACAATGATCAAAAACTTTGTATCCATAAACATGATGTGCATTATGCAAATTGCTTTAGAGAAAGAGGAAGAAAAAAAGGAAAAGAATACGAAGGCGAAATGGAGAGCAAAGAACAAAGAGCAGGAAGATGCGAAAGAGAGGAAAAGAGAGGAAGAGAAATGAAAGGCAAAAACAAAATGCAAGAAAATGAGGAAGAGAAATAAAAGGCAAAAACAAAAAGCAGGAAAATGAGGAAGAGAAGAAGAAATAAAGGGCAAAGGACAAAGAAAAAAAAGATGAGGAAGAGAGAAAACGTGGAGGAGGACAAATGGAAGGCAAAGAAAAAAAGAGCAGAAAGTGAGCAAAGGGGGTGGAAGAAATGGAGGGAAAAAACAAAGCTGGAAGATGAGGAAAAAAGGAAAGAAGAGGAAGAGAGTAAATATAAATAGAAGAACAAAGAGGAAGATGAGGAAGAGAGGAAAAAGGGAGAGGAAAAAAAAGAGGAAAGAAGAGGAAGAGGAAGAAAAAAACTAAATTTTAGAATTTAATTTTATAGAAATAACAATGCCGGATAATCGAAATTCCGCCAGAAACAACATTTTATGATATAATCGTCAATAGTTTGTTTATTTATAGTGCAGGAGTGGAAACGAATGGCTCGCATCTTATCAGTAAACTCGTAAAAGTTATACTTGCATTACCTGCCACTTCATAATTCTGTTATACTTATAATATTTTCGAGCCATTGAAGCCAGTAAAGATGTAATAAATATTTAATTTCTCTAGAAACTTGGATAATAACTTTACGGAAAATGTTTTAAAACGTTGAGTTTAATTATAAAGCTGTTTGATCACTTTTAAGATAAAATTTTTATTGTTATTTATAGTTCGAATTCAACAAGTTGGGTGTAGAAAATGCGTATTTTTACAATTAAAATGATTTTTTAAGTAGATTTTTTTAGCTTATTTTTACCAGATTTTTTAAGTTATTTTACATACAAAATATACAGTTTATTTTCCTTGTTGTTATATATATAACACAGGAAAAGTATGACGAGAGGTCAGACAATGACCCCTCAAAATTTTCACATTTTGAAGCCCATAACTCCTGTTCCTTTTGTCAAAAATTTCTGAAATTTTGTAAGGCGGTTCGTGTATTAGGGACATTGATGCTGTTAAATTTTGGAGGTTAAAGGTCAAGGAGTTGGTGATATATCATATCTAGATTAGGGTCGGACTTGATAAAGATTTTACTCGTTATTAGCATTTACAAGATAAAAAGTTGATTAACAGATGGCACCATACGTAAATTTAACTTTTTGGCGGGGAAAGTCGTGCAACTCGTTGCTGGATTTTTTTCTTTTTCCTTTTTAAATGTAATTCTAGAAGAAATTTTTAAAGATTTTTTACACTAGAAATGCAGCTTTATTCCGCTACGTTAGTAATTTCTTAATGAAGCGCAATAATGTAAGAGTTGTTACGTTAATTTTGTTGATATTTGTATGAATTATGAAACGAATGGATAAAATTTATTGTTTATTATATTCTAGTGATGCTTCTAGGTGAGAAGTCAGGTGCTTTTGTCATTCCAAAAGCGCAAGTTTGATGCAAACTACATTTAAAGAGATTAATGATGATTGTCCGCTTTGAATGCATTTATAATAATAGCATTGGAGAAGCGGAGTAATTACGAAATCGTGTCTTAATGAAACTACTGGTAATGGAGGTAGACTCTTATGTATTTATATGCTACAACTCTTTACGATTCAATGCTTTCCCTTCTGCTTTATTTATTTTTTTTTATATACAGTAAATAAAGTATTGTTCATGTTTTGAACGGAGTACCTTGAAGAAAAGTATATAGATGAAAGCTCTCTTTCTCTATTGTCCCAATAGGAAATGCTGCTTTTCTTAGTTTCTTGAAAAGATAAGAAACTTTATCAGTATGTTCTCTTATACAACCAGCACTAGGAGACTGGCTATCCATCATTGTCATTGAAGACACCACTGTAAACTCTTCTACTACGAATGGCAGATTGTTTATTTATGTACTGTACCTTAAAATCTTCTTGGTTTATGGCTACATTTATAGATTTATAATGAAATTCGCTTTATTTTATATTCTGAATATCTTCGAATTCTTTCTACTTCCATTCTTTTTTTTTTTCTTCGTGTTTTAGACTTAAGTACAGTACTGTAACTGATACGCACACGCGTCATTAAGTTTAATGCGATACTCTTTAAATGGGTATTTCTTGATTTATTTTAATCTCTTTGGTGCTTTAAATGTTTATTGCGTTGTAACGAAACGAAGTGTTATTTTTATACGAAATTTTAACGTCGTTAGTAAGGAATAAGTGAAAGATTTTTATAGGATCTGTGCAGGAAATAGATCTGTTGATCTGTTAACAATAGACTTTTTTATAATTTAAAGGATACTGTGATATATTGGGAATGTACAGGGCAGCAATTTTCAAATTTCAGTCCCACACATTCCCATTGAATTAAAATCACTGATTTTAATTTAAATTTTCTCAGGAGCGGAGTTAGATGACCCGCTTGACTCGATTGTTGTCAGGAGAAGTGTGATGTACAGTACAGGGGTAAACACCTTTAAAATCCAGACCAAATATAGAAAGCTTACCCCAATTAACTACGAAGAAACGTCCTGTGTGGAGCGGAAGTCAGGCGATATTTAAAATTAAATGATGATTAAAGACTAGCCAGGCATTGTCACGATATCACAATATATAATTGCTCGTTTTACTTTACTATTAAAATACTGTATTAACATTAAGAGGGCCTTTCTCGTTCCCTGTTTAGCAGTCCCCACAATAGGATGTTACTAAAACCTGTTTTATTATCTGTTTAAGATTATCCATAACCATTCGGATCAATCGCGAACGTGTATATGAATCCGTATATAAGAATTTACAGCTCTTATCCTTATTAAATTCGTTCAATGCACTGTTTACATAGACTATAGACTAATAGAATAAGGTAGAATCTAATCTATTTAACCGAATTCGTGGAGTGTGCCATGCAAATAAAGTAGTAGACCATGAATAGATTCGCAGACGAAACAGATTGCATAGGAAAAAAATAAAATAAAATAAAAGTGATACATTCTAGTCACTTCCAGTCAGCTGTAAGAACTCCAATTTATCAATCCTACTCACTCGATATTAAAGTTTTAAATAGAATAATCGATTAGAACTTTTCGACTTTATAAACACGTAGAAAAAATAACAAGATCTTAAACAAAACTTCACCAAAACTAAGACGATAATCTCTTAATTTATCGACGTTTTCTATCGGATTAAATCTGTAAAGTACAAAATAATCTTTCAACTTGATATTTTCATTAAGTAAAGCCTTTATAAATTTCTTTTCCCCCCTGTAAAATTAGCTATTAAAAGTAATATAAAATTTCAAAAATTTCCAAGAGAAAAAAAAATAATAAAAAATATGCAAATCTTAAGAAATTCTGCATCACAATAGCGTAATGAATTATAGAATGGATGCGGATGAGATGCCATTTTCTTTATATTTTTGTATCTAGAACACGTTAAGAATATATATATATAGATATAAAAAAATAATAATTCTCTTTCCTTGCAACAAACTGTCTTCTTTGTGTAATTATACGTCTCCATCTCACCACAAACACATTTTACGAGCCAGGAGATGCACTTAGGATTTTACAGAGATTACGGTCATTGAAATTGAGTAAACACAAAGCTTTACCTTTTCTCTAGATGCTGTTTACTTAATCCCAAGATTGTTTTAGTCACGATTTACTATTTTCTACCTGAATGTAACAATTAAAATGGATTAATTACTTTTGAAGGTTAGCCTTTAGTTGTAACGTTCGAAATTACTTCTAGGCAAATATTGAATGATATGTGTATACTTTTAGATGTTTTTACGCTTCATTCGGTTATAAAACTGTATGTTAAGTCTATCAGGATGTTTATTCGTGCGATCATTTTAGTTTAGAATATTACAGAGAATGGTTAGAGTTTAAATTACAATAGATTATTTTTTATTTAATTTCTCAAATTCAAAATATATTAACCAATATTTCGAGTCGACTGTAAAATCGTTCGTTAAATCATAGAATTTAATATAAAATATATGTATCGTATGGAGTTAATAGTGTAACTCTTGCGTATTAAGTCAATACTTAGTCAATTACTATTTTTTGGCACGAGCGTATTTGACATACGACAACCTATCTCAAGAGTCTCCCAACAAGAGCTTTTCCTCTATAATCTACCAACAAGAGCTTCCCCTCTAGAACCTACCACAAGAACCTCCCAATAAGATCTTCCCCTCTAGAACCTCCCAATAAGATCTTCCCCTCTAGAACCTACCACAAGAACCTCCCAATAAGATCTTCCCCTCTAGAACTTCCCAATAAGAGCTTCCCCTGTAGAACCCACCACAAGAACCTCTCAATAAGATCTTCCCCTCTAGAACCTCCCAATAAGATCTTCCCCTCTAGAACCTCCCAATAAGAGCTTCCCCTCTAGAACCTACCACAAGAACCTCCCAATAAAAACTTCCCCTCTAAAACCTCCCAGTAAGAGCTTTCCCTCTAGAACTACCTACAAAAGCCTGTCCGCAAGAGCCTACCCACAAATACCTACCAAAAGAATATCTTAAAAAGAACCTTATCATAGAAGATCTCCATAATAAAGATCACATTACAACAGCGTAGTCACAAGAGAACATAATAAGTCTATCACAACAGCATATTGAACTAAACTGCAGCAGGCATAATTTAGCCTAATAGACTCTTGTGATACTGATTACAAATTGAATTTATACAAAATAATTGTACATAGACTCAATTTGCAATCAATAGCACATCATATTAAGTCATCAAGCTTGACTTATAACTCAATAAATCATTCCAACCATACAGAAACTGATAAATAAACATAAAAATTAACATATAAATTATTAAATCTAAATTACAAATATACAGTACNGTTAACACAAAGCTTTACCTTTTCTCTAGATGCTGTTTACTTAATCCCAAGATTGTTTTAGTCACGATTTACTATTTTCTACCTGAATGTAACAATTAAAATGGATTAATTACTTTTGAAGGTTAGCCTTTAGTTGTAACGTTCGAAATTACTTCTAGGCAAATATTGAATGATATGTGTATACTTTTAGATGTTTTTACGCTTCATTCGGTTATAAAACTGTATGTTAAGTCTATCAGGATGTTTATTCGTGCGATCATTTTAGTTTAGAATATTACAGAGAATGGTTAGAGTTTAAATTACAATAGATTATTTTTTATTTAATTTCTCAAATTCAAAATATATTAACCAATATTTCGAGTCGACTGTAAAATCGTTCGTTAAATCATAGAATTTAATATAAAATATATGTATCGTATGGAGTTAATAGTGTAACTCTTGCGTATTAAGTCAATACTTAGTCAATTACTATTTTTTGGCACGAGCGTATTTGACATACGACAACCTATCTCAAGAGTCTCCCAACAAGAGCTTTTCCTCTATAATCTACCAACAAGAGCTTCCCCTCTAGAACCTACCACAAGAACCTCCCAATAAGATCTTCCCCTCTAGAACCTCCCAATAAGATCTTCCCCTCTAGAACCTACCACAAGAACCTCCCAATAAGATCTTCCCCTCTAGAACTTCCCAATAAGAGCTTCCCCTGTAGAACCCACCACAAGAACCTCTCAATAAGATCTTCCCCTCTAGAACCTCCCAATAAGATCTTCCCCTCTAGAACCTCCCAATAAGAGCTTCCCCTCTAGAACCTACCACAAGAACCTCCCAATAAAAACTTCCCCTCTAAAACCTCCCAGTAAGAGCTTTCCCTCTAGAACTACCTACAAAAGCCTGTCCGCAAGAGCCTACCCACAAATACCTACCAAAAGAATATCTTAAAAAGAACCTTATCATAGAAGATCTCCATAATAAAGATCACATTACAACAGCGTAGTCACAAGAGAACATAATAAGTCTATCACAACAGCATATTGAACTAAACTGCAGCAGGCATAATTTAGCCTAATAGACTCTTGTGATACTGATTACAAATTGAATTTATACAAAATAATTGTACATAGACTCAATTTGCAATCAATAGCACATCATATTAAGTCATCAAGCTTGACTTATAACTCAATAAATCATTCCAACCATACAGAAACTGATAAATAAACATAAAAATTAACATATAAATTATTAAATCTAAATTACAAATATACAGTACTTAAATTCTTTAACTTAAAAAAGGGTTTAAATTTTTTAAAAAAATATATCAGAAATAATAATAAATAAATCTTATTATTCTATATCTTTTTCAAATTTCTTTCTATATTTATTATGATTAACTTTTTTTTTTATATCTAAAAGAGAGAAAAAATGTAATTCATATCCAGAAAATTAAAATGCTCCAATTCTTTTGTTGATTTTTCTGCTTTAAATTAGAAAAAAAAACAGATAAAAGAAAAAAGACAAAATACTTCATTAAATTATAAATTTAATCATACTGAAGAATATTTTGTGGTTTATTGAAATATATACAGATTGTATTTTCCTTTGTGTAGAAAATAATAATAAAAAAAAATCCCTGAAGATGTATAAAACACAATTCATAAAGACTTATTATTATAATAGATGAGGAGGTCTTTCACAGTTAAAATAAACTTCTTTGATGGTAAAATCTTTAAAAATTGAATAAAGTTTGGCAATTTAACAGAAAACAAAATTAATTTTACTCTTAAGAAAGATTTATATCAATATATTTTTATGGAAATAATGATTTTTAATACTTTTATCAAACAATTAATTAATTTAAATGCATTCTTCATTTAATAAGAATTAAATATTTACAATTTAAATACATTTTAATATTTTTAAATTGACTTACCACCTTTATTACTAATAAAGCCAGTGGTATGTTATAGTTTCATGGGTTCCTGAGTGAATTTTCGAATTATGGGGCCTCATCAGACATTTTACCCTATTTACGTGCCACAGAATAAAGCTTAGTTTACCGATAAAGACAGTATATAACAGTAAAATGTGATTAAAATTAAGCTAATTGATGTATAATTAAATAAAAAATTATTATAATTATATTTTTAATTACTTAATAGTTGCTTATAGCTTGACCATTAATAGCTGTTTTTCTGCACGATTAAGTTGTAAGACTGAACAACGGCATATCTATGATTATTTTATGCAGTTTGTAACACAGCATACAAGAACTTTGTGCTCTTTTATGTCCATTCATTCTTTTTTCTCCTCTTCCTCTTAATGAAGATAAGTAATTAACAGTAAAATATAATTAAAGTTAGGTTATTTGACTGTATAAATATGTATAAAATTATTATTATTAATTATTTTAAAATGAGTTAAAAGTGTAATATTTGCTTGGGATATAACCATTATTAGCTGTGCTCTGCTGGTTGTTAGATGATACTTGTTTTCTCTGCATAATTAAACTGCAAGTAAGAGAGACAGCAACATATTCTATGATTATTTTCTCCATTTAGTAGTACACAGGAGTTGTTTTCTCACTTTGCATCCTTTTCCTTTTCTCCTCCTCTTCTAATTTATCTCTCTGTATCTCTTCTACCTTATTGCTAGAGCTAAACCACCAGTAACACTTATATCATCATATAAAAAAGAAATCATTTACAGAGCTACAGAGCTCAGATTTCATACAGATTTTATGTGAATAATATATAATTTAAGCTTATAAATTTTTAATAAAAGAAATATACTAGAAATTTATTTTTATATAAGAATATATATTAAATTATTTTTATA
>NW_019384599.1:191004-260976 GCF_000671375.1 Centruroides sculpturatus | reverse complement strand
ATATTAAAATCTCTAACATTCTTTTCAAGTTTTTCCTTATTTTTTTAAGATGTTTACTACAAAAAAAAATCATTAAAAATACTTGATTATAAATATTTTTAGTAATGTTTTATTGCTAAAAGTGTTATAAAATTTTGTCATAAAAAAGTCATATAAAAGAATATTTGTTTAATATTTTAGAAATTCAAACATCAGCTTCCAGTCACTTTTACTAACATACAGAAATTTTTACTTTATTGGTGCTCCTACACCTTAATAATAAAAAAAATACCTCCTAACCTAAAAATTCTTATAGTACTTTTCTACTTATGCAATTTTAATTCTTCTTCAGGAGAGAACTTTAAATTCTAGTAAATTAAAGATTTTATATCTTCAAAGATGGCTTGAAGACTTCTTAAAATAAATAATAATATATTAATAAATGGAACTTATGCTTTACTGAACTTTCTAACAAAAAAAATGCAGTCTTTAACTCTAACTCATCTGCAAAGAATAGAACTTTAATTTATTGGAATTTAAAGTTCTATTCCTGAAAGTGAAATGCAATCTTCGACTGCATTTGTGAAAATGCAGTCTACATCCCTATTGAATTTGAGTCTTTTGAAGAGTCAAATGAAAAGAGCTGAACAATTCAATAAAGCATAAATTTGTTCATTGCTATTTTTTTAAATGAATAACAATGAGTTTTTGGCACATCTTAAGGAATAAAACCTTTAACTTAATGGAAATTAAAGTTCTATCTGTGATGATGATGATGATGAGTTAAAAACTTGTTAAAGGTTGCATTTTTTTATTATATATATATATATATATGTTATATATATTCTTCAATTTCCCTTTCCACAATATAAAATCTCTTGCAGAATTTCCCTATTTTTCCCAATGGACTCAAAAAGTCTCCATTTTAGGGGGGTGAAAACATCAATCTGGCAGGCAGTCTTCGGCATCTCTGGTTTAATTTGCATTTAATTTACATTTGATGTTACTCCAATTGTATAGATGTAAAGTTACATATAATATGATAAAAATGGGGGTTACATTTAATGTATTTTAATAGTAAAATTTTATTAAAATTATTAGAAAGAAATTTCCTATTAAAATATAAGTCTAAAATAAGGAAAACAATCAAACAGATAATTGAAAATATGTTAAAAATTTCAATTGATTTGCCTACACTGATACATTAATATTAAATTTTTGTTATATTAAATATTTAAAATAAGATTTGATTTTTTTTTAAAAAAGAAATATTAAAGCCATTACTTAAAAACAAGAATTTACAATTGAATCAATTTAATAATAATATATGTATTTAAATTTTCTAATTTTTTTTTATGTATTCGTGTCATAAGCAGGCAATTTTTCTGACTAAATAATGAGATTTAGAGGAATCATCTCACTTATTTCTGATAGGATAACAGCAGCTTATAACTTCAATAACGTTATCCATTTTCGTGATAGGATTTTGGTAAATATATTTTATACAAAATTCACTTTGGCTTAAAAAATTTAATGTAAGAAAATTCTCAAAATTTCTTACATTAAATTTAATATATTTATATGTATTATTTTTTTTTTCTTCTTCTTCTTCTTCTTCTTTTCCTAGCATTTATGGAAGAAAATCTTATTGCATTAAATAAATATAATTTTATTTCTTTCTCTTTATATAAATATAAATTCTAGTGATTTATATCTGACAATAATATTGAAATATTTCTACATCTACTACATCAATTTTGTATGTGTATATATATAAATAAATATGTACAGTACATAACTGATTTCAATAAAAGATATTTATTTTAAATTTTAAACTTTTAATAATAATAATATATATTATAGCAGACTATAAAGTATCATAAATTTATAATATAACTGTTGATAAAATAATAATAATGCACATAAGAAACTATTTATCATGGCTGACTTCTTCCATTTACACATTTATAACAAGTTTAAACCATAAAAAATATATAGTAAAACCTGTATAAACTGGATCACATAGTACAGAATATTTTTAGGGTTTAGCAGGTTCCGTTTTAAACAGGTTTTTTCTTTTTTTAAACAAAAAATCGCTCTGTTCGGAAGAATTTCTTTTCTGTTTAGGCAGGTTTCCGTTTTATTTAGGTTCTGTTTTGGACAGGTTTTACTGTATATATTTATATTGTCAATGCTTTTTGTCAATTGTCAAATTCTTAAGCATGACAAAAAGCTATTCTAAAAGCATTCTAATTTTAAAAAGAGCCTTTTAGGAAGATATGGGATATTACACCATTTTATGCACCTTTGAGGCCCCGAGTCTGATTTATTTACAGGCATTATATAGAAAACAGAACGAAATTATTAATAATGAGCAAGGAGATGAGGCCCCGAAAGGCAGATGCGGCAAATTTAAGGCGATGTGGTCCCGCCAATTGTCTCTTTTGACCTTAAAAATTAAAACAGATGATTGGTTTAACCCGTCGTTCATGTTCAACGTCACCTTTAATTTAAGGCTCGTGTGAATCGGCCTTAAGACTGCTTCATGTCCCTATTAATGCACGTGCAATAATAATAATACGTTCTTAATTGGACGAATAATTAAAATTAATACAGGAGATTTTTTTAGCTTATTTTTACCAGATTTTTTAAGTTATTTTACATACAAAATATACAGTTTATTTTCCTTGTTGTTATATATATAACACAGGAAAAGTATGACGAGAGGTCAGACAATGACCCCTCAAAATTTTCACATTTTGAAGCCCATAACTCCTGTTCCTTTTGTCAAAAATTTCTGAAATTTTGTAAGGCGGTTCGTGTATTAGGGACATTGATGCTGTTAAATTTTGGAGGTTAAAGGTCAAGGAGTTGGTGATATATCATATCTAGATTAGGGTCGGACTTGATAAAGATTTTACTCGTTATTAGCATTTACAAGATAAAAAGTTGATTAACAGATGGCACCATACGTAAATTTAACTTTTTGGCGGGGAAAGTCGTGCAACTCGTTGCTGGATTTTTTTCTTTTTCCTTTTTAAATGTAATTCTAGAAGAAATTTTTAAAGATTTTTTACACTAGAAATGCAGCTTTATTCCGCTACGTTAGTAATTTCTTAATGAAGCGCAATAATGTAAGAGTTGTTACGTTAATTTTGTTGATATTTGTATGAATTATGAAACGAATGGATAAAATTTATTGTTTATTATATTCTAGTGATGCTTCTAGGTGAGAAGTCAGGTGCTTTTGTCATTCCAAAAGCGCAAGTTTGATGCAAACTACATTTAAAGAGATTAATGATGATTGTCCGCTTTGAATGCATTTATAATAATAGCATTGGAGAAGCGGAGTAATTACGAAATCGTGTCTTAATGAAACTACTGGTAATGGAGGTAGACTCTTATGTATTTATATGCTACAACTCTTTACGATTCAATGCTTTCCCTTCTGCTTTATTTATTTTTTTTTATATACAGTAAATAAAGTATTGTTCATGTTTTGAACGGAGTACCTTGAAGAAAAGTATATAGATGAAAGCTCTCTTTCTCTATTGTCCCAATAGGAAATGCTGCTTTTCTTAGTTTCTTGAAAAGATAAGAAACTTTATCAGTATGTTCTCTTATACAACCAGCACTAGGAGACTGGCTATCCATCATTGTCATTGAAGACACCACTGTAAACTCTTCTACTACGAATGGCAGATTGTTTATTTATGTACTGTACCTTAAAATCTTCTTGGTTTATGGCTACATTTATAGATTTATAATGAAATTCGCTTTATTTTATATTCTGAATATCTTCGAATTCTTTCTACTTCCATTCTTTTTTTTTTNACCAAGGGGGCGCCATAATAGGATCTCGCTCCATCCTAAAACTTGCCTCGGGCCGGCACTGTATAGAGAGTAACGTAATAACGAATTTTATAGCTTTAAAAACTATTCGCTATAACGATAATGTTACATGTTATCAAATTTACAGGAATACTGTTGTTAAAAATTTGTTTTCCTATGTAAAAAGTAAGATATTTGTCGATGATACTGTGTAAAGTTCTTAATCTTACCATTCTAGATGTTAAAGAATCATCATCGAATCAAGATAGTGAAAGCCATACATTTCATCCATCCGTACCAGTTTTATCACAAATGGATTACGAGATACTCGGCACCAATGGTTTTAGTATTACAGACGTCACTCAGAATTCGAACTTCAGCAACACAATAAGAAAAGAAATGGAGTTACACAAAAGCGAACAAAGCTCATCTACGACCAAAGATAACAGAAAGCAAAGCAAAAAAGTAGCCAAGAAAATTCTAAATAAAAAGATTAACGAAGAAACAGCAACACAATCTCGCGAACAATTCACGATTTCTGAAGAATTCAGGCTAAATTTCACTTCGCAAAACACCAGCGATGCTCAGAACACTACCAGCCCATTATTAGAACTGATAACGTACTTCACCACTTTTTCATACGAGCAGACAACTAACCATACGGTATCGAATGAAGAATCGGAGTCAAACACATCGATCGATCAATGGAGCGATCCTGTAGACGATAACATCACGTTAAGTAACCACACAAACGCATCAAATTCTTCGAGTCATAGGACAGAAAATGCAACAAGCCCGGAAGAAATTACTACTTACAAAACTTTATACACAGACGGACCGAATAATTGGACAATCAAAGAAGAACCAGAAGAAATCACAGAGAACTTGACACTTTCTACAACTACGGATTTCCAATTTAATAAAGAAGAAGAATCGACATCCACCATCGCTGCAGCCACTACAAAAAATGTCATCCAATCTACAGAAGAGGCTTCAACGTTGACTGACGCTAATCAGACACCTTATACAAGGACGACAGAATTAAGAAAGACTACTACTGAAGTCCACGTAGACGACAACACCACCCCTCCTCTGGATGTCACTTCGACCACTTCTACAGAAAGGCCTCAAATGTTAGTCAATATGTCCNGAGCGGTCATCAACTAACGTCTTAACCCGTCACTAAAAAATACTTTGCAAGGGCTTTCCTAGAACTCGAACAGGAAGTTAAAGGAACCATTAAAAAGTCAGTTAATTTTCAATTATAATAGGATATAAATTTTAAATAATAAAAAAGAAATATTAAAAGGAGTAAATTTGTTGAATTATAGTAAAAATCTCTATTTAAAAATATATATTTAAGTCTACTGAAGTCCACGTAGACGACAACACCACCCCTCCTCTGGATGTCACTTCGACCACTTCTACAGAAAGGCCTCAAATGTTAGTCAATATGTCCGGACAGATCAGGATTATTCGTGGAATGATATGGATGTATCAGTTAAATGATAAAATGTCCGCCGAGTATCAGTATTATTCTCGAAAAGTACAAAGAATGGTAAGTAGTAGCAATAGTTTTTTATGGTAATCGCCTCATTGAAACCAGCTGTCGGTTTTATACATCTGGTTTTCTTCTGATTATACCCGTGGATTTCTTTTTCCATTTTTACTTTTCCGGATGTTGTAACAGAAGGAAGGTATGGCGATCGGTCAAAAAATGGCCCTCAAGATTTTTTACATTTTTTGGATTCTTGGGACCTTGAAATGTCGAGAAATGCAAAAAAAAAAAAATTCATGAGGTTTTCTATATGTATGGTTGTTTGTGTGTGGGGGAGCACAATTTTGTTTACCCACTTAAAAGCCAAATAACTGCTGTGCCTTTTGTCGAAAATTTCCAAAATTTTGCAGAGAAGTTTGGGTGTTAGGGAAGTAGTGCGTTATAACTTCAAGAGGTCGGGGCGAATTTGAATTAAGGGGACCTATGTACAGTGTTGACTTCCGATACTTTTCTTCGAGGGAATTTTTTGGGAAGCATATTTTCTTATAAGAGATTGGGTTGGGGCTCCAGGTCCGTTAGTGAGGCGTTATCCTATTGGCTCTTTTTGCCCATAGGATAACGCGCCACTGTGTTAGAGGAATTAATGCTATTAAACTTTGATAGTAAAAGGTCAATGGATGGGAAGATAGAGGGGTGTCGTGTCGTGTCATATCTCGAGTTGGGTTGGTTGTTTGTTTGCTAAGTTATGGAAACGCAACACTTGGGCGATCTGTCTAGAGCAGGCATGGCCAACATACGGCCTGCGGGCCAGATCCGGCTCGCCTAATGAATTTATGTGGCCCGCGATCAATCTTTCAATATTAGGTACTGAAGTCCGAATAGCTCGATGAAAAATTCTGACGCCTAAAAAGAGAAAAAAGGTCAACAACTCACTGTGCGTTTAGAGTTAACCCTCCATTACAAATATCGTAAGTACAGCGTAGAGTGTTGGTAAAGCATGATAATGTGAAAAATGTATCTGTAATCTCTATCTACAATTCAGTCTCTACGGGGTGACACCACAATGAGATCTCGCACCCTTTCAAAATCTTCCTAGGGCAGCCTCTGGTTCGGCCCGTGAAAAAAGTTTTCTTTCCAATTCGGCCCGGGGGCAAAAACTGTTAGCCACCCTAATCTAGGGGGATGGCTTCCTGGAGGTCTTTTTAAGGGAAACTGGCCCCTATTTAGGTGTTACAGACGTGGAGAAAACCCAGAAAACTCCACGTGGCCAGCCTGTCCGAGTGAGGCGCGAACCCACGACCGAACAGTGTTCAGGGTACGAAGACCGCTTGACTATTGGTGGGCTAGTTGGGTTGGACTTAATGATTTTACATATTGTTAGCATTTACGATTTTTTTAAAAAAATAAAACTCATCTCTATCCTCAAAATTAAGTCTTTTGCCCTTTTTTGTTGTAGGATATATTTTTTATATTAAGTTTAATAAAATCATCATTTAGAAAAGTTTTTTTAACTCTAAAATTGAAAGTGATTTTTCAGGCATTTTACAGGTTTCCTTTTGGTGTTTATAATTAGTTTGTTTATGCATTCATTCGATGTCCGTTAATTAAAGGTTAAAACTTTATAAATGTTTTTAAATATTTATAATAATTAATGAGAGAAATACTGAAATTGTTACAAACTCGAAAAATAAGGAAACAGTACGAGTTTTAGAAATACAGTATAGAAAATATATCGACTAGATTTCTGTGGATTCTTCACACGAGAATGATTAAGTGTGATAGATAATTCAAATATTACAATAGACAGAAACGTTGTAAAGACCAAGAGATTTTTTTAACTCTTGCCTTGTGGGCACTAAGAGGGCCTCTTTTAGCAAGTCCATTATGGGTTCGGTCAGGCCCACAATGTGGCGGGGCCCTACATATCCGGACGGACCATCCCCCGAAAAGTCCTGGGGATTTATCGACCCGTCCGGATTCGAACCCGGGATCACCCAGAGCGGTACGCTGCCATCTTGGCCGCTAGGCCATCTGGCCAATAATAAGAGATTTACAAATACTGTATCTGTTTTTATTTCATTGTTGTTTCTTTATGCCTTGTGGACACTAAAGGAAATTTTTTCCACGCCCGTGGGTTCGACCAAACCCTCAATGGGGCACGACATATTCAGGACATACCGTCCATGAAAAATTTCAGGGAAATGGTTAGCCTGGATTCGTTCTCGGATCTCCCAGAGCGGTCATCAACTAACGTCTTAACCCGTCACTAAAAAATACTTTGCAAGGGCTTTCCTAGAACTCGAACAGGAAGTTAAAGGAACCATTAAAAAGTCAGTTAATTTTCAATTATAATAGGATATAAATTTTAAATAATAAAAAAGAAATATTAAAAGGAGTAAATTTGTTGAATTATAGTAAAAATCTCTATTTAAAAATATATATTTAAGTTTAAAAAACACTGAACTAACTCAAAGTTTAAATTGCGTGTATTACGAATGTTATTAAAAATAACTTTTATATTATTAATTATTATAAAAAGGCGAAAATAGCTTGATTTTGAGGGTAGAAAGGAGATTTAAAATTATTCTAAATGCCAGTAACGAGTAAATTTTAATTAAATCCGACCCCACTCCAGATATGACAAGATCCCCTTATCTCCCTGCCCCCTCGAGTTCTGTAAAGGAAAATTTAATAGCATCAATGCCTTTTATACACGTGATATCATGCCAAATTTCGTTTTTTTTTTATTTATTTATCTTTACCCCATCCTGAGATATTAAATCAGAGAGACTCAAACACACACAGATTTTGGGGGATTCAGGGGTCTCAAAACGTCGCGATTTGAAAAAAAAAAACCCGGAGGGACAAATTTGACACGATTACAATACTTTCCGGTGTCGTGCTGTTACAACCGAGAAAGTAAAACACTGGAAAAAAAATAAATCACAATACAAATACTATTATAATTACAGGTACTTTCACACTGCAGAAATCTGCTTTCAAATTCTTTTACTAAACTTCAGAATTTATTGTATTTAAAATTAATAATAATAATTTAATACGTAATTTAAAACCCTTTTTTTTACAATTTATTTAAGAAATTTTATCAAAAACAAATTACTTATATATATATTAATTAAATATATTAAATATCTAAATTGTTTTAGTAGAAAATTTCCACTTAAAGTTGACATTTATGCAGACAAGCCAGACTAGTTTCTATACTGTTTTCTAAAATATGTCATGTTAATGTTTGTGCTGCTANATATATATATATTTATATAATATATATTTTTAAGCAATTTTGAAAGTTAAAACGATTAATGTCAAGAACTTCTAGATTTATTTAGTTATCCAATAAATTCTTGTATAATTTTTTAATGCTTTACTCTTAAGAAAAATAAACGTTTTATTATTGTAGTAGCAGTAAACAGTAGTAGTATTATCATTATCATTATTTTTTTTTATACTGTTGATAGTTACAAGAAATGTTTTGGCAAACTTGGTTAGCTAAACATATCAAGAAGATATCTGTACAGAAATTCAGGTTAGTTAATGCTTAATGTAATAATTTTTTTTACTATTAATATATTGTTGTAGTGTTTAATTTGAATCTGTGTTTCGTTAACTGAATGAAATTAAACGTAAATAAAAAAAAAAGAAGAGGGAGTGTCATGGTAGATTTCAACCTTTTGGTGAAAACTGATAAGCACGTGGAAGCTCAACAAATGGAAATTTTGTTTAACAGTTATCTTCTACCCGATGGTGGATTTGGTGGATTTCAAATGGATCGACACTTTACTAAATTTCAAAGTAAGGTTTCTCTTATTGTATATGTACTGTACTTTTATAATCTCTAAATACTAAAATTAAAAAAAAAATTACGTTTTGTCAGTGGTTTTCAACCGGTAAGTCACAAATTTCTAGAGGTTACAACATTATTTAAAATTAAAAATCATGTAACTTCCGGTCCAAACATGTAGTATATGGTTAATAGGGAACCTCTAGTCCCTAAGCTTGCAATATCTTCCTTCTTGAGATTAAGAAGTTCGGACGGACAGACGTACTACAGTGGGAATCTATAGATCTGCAATTTAAAAACTTCAGTACGATGTCTCTGTATTTTTTATTTGTTTATATATATATATATATATATATTTTTTTTTTTTTTTAAATGCAATTTTTAACGTCACTTTTCGTTTATATGTATAAAGGATATCTTTGATTAAACACTGCCTCTAGTCAACAGGGTTGAGAATCACTGGTGTGAATAATTTATAATTAACGTAACTTTGAATCTTGAAAATACGCTGATATACGAGATACTTCGCAGTATACATAAGATATATAGAGACAAGCATAGGGAATTTTTAAAAAAAATTATTATAGCTATGAGTTTAACGATTAATCGATTGTAAATAATTCTTTAAAAAACTGCCATAAAAATAACAGTTTTTCAATTTACTGTCTCTAAAATCTCTTAAAACTTATCACAAAATATATCTAAATATTTACAATTCCTTTATTTCTATTCCCATTTTTCAATATTAAGCATTAATACTTTAGAAAACCATTAAAAGTACGGTAAAACTTGTATACTCTACTAATTATCTTCGTTATTAAAAGAAGATAATTAATATTTGCTTAATCATAAACTTAAAATAAAGCCTGAAATTAGTAGTAAAACATTGTTTCTACTATTTCCCACATACCATTAAAAGAACTTAAGAGGAATTTGCAAAATAAATGCTTCTTTAAAGCATCCCTTCTGCATCTTCAATCATTCCATCAATACATTTCAAAGGGAAAAGGGCAGCTTAAAAAAAAAGAAGAAGAATTGTTCAGGAAAACCTTCAATTCCTATCAGAATTCACAGCAGCACATCCAATCAGGACTACTTTCTCAAAGTTAGAAGTACAAAGATTGCTTAGAAAAAAAAAACAAAATCCTAAATATGATTTTCATCTATCAATTTAGTGAGATTTTTTCGATAATTATCTTTAAAAAAAATTAAGAAAAAAAAATAGAAATCGGAAGCAAATTTAATGAGCTACAAACATAAAAAAATAATATTTATCCTATGGCTTTTATCCGTTTCGATTTTTCCACTTGTTCGGATGCTGAGAATTCTGAGACGAGTAATGTGCATGGTTTAATAGAATGAGTACAATTCCACTTTTATGGTAAATTTTATTGCATCTCCAGAGGTCCTTTCCTTTTTTTTTCTTACAGAAGAACTATAGAAGATTATAGCTAGGAAAATGGTTTAGGGCAACGTTTTGATTAAATCTTAATAGGAGTTAGAGTCACTTATTGGAATTATATATATATATATAACATATAAATCTTTCTATCTATAAAATAAACTATTTGGATTTTTTTAGGATGTATATATGAAGTTGTTTTTAATGCTTAATAATTGATTATAGCCCACTTGATTTTTACAGTATTCGAACCGGAGTTGAAAGAAGCGATCACACACGATCCTGATGAACGTAGCATTCCACAATGGGCGACAGCTTTGATCGTTATTGCTGGTGCTTCTTTAGTTTTTGTCATCATTTTTGGGATTGTTACGGTAAATTTTAAGCGAATTTATACATTAAAAATTAATTTTCGGGTGTTAAATTATATCAAAATTAACATTTTAACTTATTTATTCAAGCAAAATGCTTCTCTATTCCGCATTGAAATCTAACTACGACTAGATCGATACAAATAATAAATCGCCATGTATGAAAGGATTGTGGATTGAATTTTAGGTTTTTTACATAAAAAAAAGCAAAATTTATACTGTGATTTTAGCAGAAAGAGCGTAATATATGACTTACAATCCTTTATGAATCGATTTAGAATATGACTTTTTATTTTCCTGCGCTAAATTTATTTTATGTTTTTATATTCTAAAATAAATTTTAAATGGCGCATTTCTTCTAAAGAAAGAAATTTCACCGTATAAGATTTGTTATTTTGTAGAATGCATGCTGAATTTTTTTTACTCTATATATATATATTTATAGGTTCATATATATGAGTGTAACTTTTATATGCAGCTATATATTGAAGTATAACTTTACCTATTGAAAAATCAAGATATTATAAGATAAAAGCATATTTTTATCAAAGATTTTAAAAAGTATATATATATTACAAATATCCTTGCATAATATTTCATAAATATACTCCAAAATCTAAATTTTTTTTTCCAGTTTATAATGAAGATTGAGTAATTGAGAATGTTAAAATATAAAATTTTCTTTTCTATACATCTAAAACTATTTAATTTTTATATAGTTTTATCAAAAAAAACTCTTATTTGTATCTATATACATATGTTTACAAGGCATCTTATATATATTTTAGTATAACTTTATGAAATTTTTCCATCAAATTTTACAAAGTTATAAAATAAAAATTCATGTTTACTTCCAGCTTATTGATTTAAAAAGCACAACAAAATATGTAACAGCATTATATTTTGTACAGGAAATTTTAATATTTTATTCTATCCAATACCCAGATAAATAAATAAATAACTTGTTTTATTTTTGCTGATATTTATAGAGAAACAACAACAAAACTTTTCTAATAATTTTTTTATAGTTCTCTTAGGCAATTTATACCTTTGAAACTTTGCGCCCGATAGGCAATTTTTTTTCCAAATTGTTATCCATTAATTGAGTGGATTGAAGTAAAATTTTTTTTAAAAAAAGCTTGTTATTTTTACTTATTTATAAGAATTTCTTAACTAAAAATCAAAAATATGGATGTAAAAATAGTGTAACAACTTAATAAATATCTTTTTGTTTCTCATAAATAGGCAGGAAGATATCAATAAAAGTTTTCTTATCTTGTTCTATAAATAAATTTGTATACTCCTACTTATAATATTTTAACTTAATTATGATTAAAGAATAAGAATTTCTAAATTTACTTGACACTAAATGAGTTTATATCTTATTATATTTCTTAGAATTAATTTACCTTTCATAATTAGTGAAGTTTTTCTTTCATGCTTCCAAACTTCTGCATGTTTTTGTTTATAAAAAATAGTCAATAAACAGTTCCTTTTTATGTTAAAAAAATCTATAAAAATCAATAATGTAAAATAAATTATTTATATATTATTTTAGCATTTAAAATAATTCAAATGTTTTAAAAAAAAAAAAGCATCAAAGAAATTATTATTTTTTTGATTTTTTTTTTCCTCTTGGAAGTTCAGCTTCTATTCTCTAAAGCTAAATTACCTTTGGACACAAAGATAAATTATCTTTCAACCATATATAAATCATCAGAAAAATGATGGAGAAATAAACTTTGAACTCCAAGAATTGTTAGTAACAGATATCATATTACAGGAAAAGTAATTAGAACTTTAAAACTTATAATTATACTTACTAATACGAAATGAATTTCTCAAAAGTTTTAAGATCGCGAAGAGGAAAATTTCATTTGAAAGTCCTCGAGATATTCAAAATTACAGAGATTATCGCATTCATTAATTTAAATATTCAATTGAATTTGAATTATTTAAGGCTCAAGTAGCAGAATGAGGACTTGAATATAAATCAACTGGGTGTTTTCTATTATCAAATTTGGATAAAGAGATTAGTTAATTTACATTAACTCTAAAGGATATTAATCATTGTAATAGCATATATTATCAATTAAGCTCCCTAAAATAATAATAAAAAAATATATATATATGTATTAAATTCATTCTGCATTATCAATTTAATCTTCAATAATTTTAGAATTTTAATCTTATATTATAATATTGAAGAATAAATTAAGTAATATAAATTTAACAATTTAAATTTTATTGAATAGTTTTATCTCATTGAATATTCAATTGAATAGATTAAATTCTAATATTTTTTTTGTTTTAACTTAGTTTTTTTATGGAAAGATAATTGCTATTTTCACTTTATCAATTTGTTTATCCATGCAAACTTTAATAAATTAGGGAAGTAAAGTTAAGAAGATTTGTAATTTTAATGCTATGATCTAATTTTCAAAGATAATTATATTGAAGAATTTTGTTTCTATCAGATACTTAGGTTCAAAATTGTTCTGAAGTTGCCATTAACTAGAGTTTTGAATATTAAATGAAATCTTTATAATATATTCATAGTTTTGCTTCATCTTAATTAAAGAATAAAACAAATTAGCATATATTTAAAACAATATTAATATAATTAAATGGATTTGAATAATACAATACAACACATTAAGTTAAGGTTCTTAATTTTTGTTTATGGACCCCTTCTTAAAATAACATTTTTAAATGCATAAAATAAAATTACAAAAGAAACCAGTTATATAGAAAATACATTTATTAAAGTAAAAAACATGATATAGTAATACATGTGCTTCTTTCTTAATACAATAATTAACAATTTTACACTATACAACAAAGTGGTACATTATCCTTGGGCAAAAAGAGCGATTGCCAGGATCTCACATCAATAGGAAACCCTAAACCAATCTTTTATAATAAAACATTTCCCCAAAAATTCCTCAAAGAAAACTTTACTGTACGTGGGGTACCTAAATTCAAATTTGCCTGGGCTCCATGAAGCTAAAACATGCTACTGATAATACAAAATTAAAATGATAAGTTGATTTTTATCCTTCCAAGCCCATGGTTGAGAATCAATGCATTAAGTAGTATAATCCTATATCCTGGCCATCCAACTAAAGTTAGACTGTTAATTAAAGCCTAAACATCTATAGTAAAATGAAAAAATAAATAAAATTTAACACTTTAAATATCATTTAGGATTTTGTATAGTAAGGAAAATATAATATGTAATTAAAATTACCTACAGAATTTGTCTTATATTTTGTTTATAAAGAAGTTTCTCTTTCCCTCCATATAGGGCACCTGTCTAAATTGGACACATTTCTAGTGTCTAACTGAGAGGTTTTACTTACATTATAAATTATTGTTGAGCAACTTTTTAGTAAGCAACAATTTGGTTACGGTATGTTAAAATAACAATTATTTGATAATTTTTCATAATTAAACTATATAAAATTATCCTTCAATATTGTTTGGAGTGTAATCACTTCTAAATTCTTCACTCATTTAATAGATTTTACACTTTTTAAGCACTGAAATAAATAAAACTCTCATAAACTTATCTATTCTTTAAATAAAATTTTACTACAGATCTATTTTATATCTGATAATTCTTACTTGTAACTTAGTTATAAACTTCTATAGACTACATCTTATTACTTGAAAATCATTATTTGCTGTAAATGATAATAATTAAAAATTAAATTACAGTAAAGTATTTTAAAATCATCTTCTGCAAATTTGATAAATATTTATACCAAAAAGTCAGTTAACCATAATTACTTAAATTAACTTTTAAAAATTACATATATATCTTGTTAACTGATTTTTGGGCCACCCTGAACAGAAACTAAGCAAGCAGATTTCAAACTAAGCAAAGATTTCAAAAACAAAAAACCCAATTACTGGAAACACATTAAATTGTAAGTATAAATTGATATATTAGTGGAAGAAATTGTTGAAGACTCAATATTCCTTTAACTAATTTTTAGAATTCAGTCACGCTATAACGTAATTTTTATCCTTATAACACGAAAATATTAATGATGTTCCTTCAGAAAATGGAGGAATGATTCATTCTTTCCACCAACTTTTATGGGAAAAATATTCTATAATTATTCAAGTATAAATTCTTAGGAAATTAGTTAAGAAATTTATTTATATATTAACTCTACATCATCCACAAAAATATCATTAACGAGTAGATATGGAAAGATATTAAATCAAAATTTAGTGTCAGGCAGATAAGGAATTTGTCTAGAAATTTATTTATCAAAGTTCTATTTAATGATAATTTATATTTAAAATAAATTAACAACAACAGAATGCTTTAATTGATTTATGAAGCGTTAAATTAATTATAACTTTTTAATTAAAAAAAATAAATAAATAAATTTAAATAATGCACGAAATATAAAGAATCTTTTTTTTTCTTTTTCAAAGTACGTTAGATTCAAAATCGCTAAAACAAAGCCAATTGGCTGTCTATTTGTGACGCATTAGCGATCATCGACTTTAAAGAAGCGATTTGTCATCGCTGATTGGTCACAATTAGTGACGTAACACGTAACACCAATCGGAGAGGAGAAAACGATGTTTTTTTTAAATCGATGACGTTTAATTGGTCGATTTGAAAATTTGAAACGATTTAAAACGGTTTTTTTCGAAAATACACATTTTAAATTATTATTATTCTAAAAAAGAATTTTAAAAAATTAATAATTTAAAATTTGTTTTTAATAGAACTTTTTTTAATACTTTCTAACTATAAAATTGAATTATTTTTTAAAAATTCATTATAAACTGTCGTTTTTCTTCTTCTTCAAAGAATTCTAATAAATGGATTAAATGTATCACCGATGATAAAGATTTAGTAGAAATACAACTCTTGTCCATTAATCCACTTTGCCTGGATTTCAACCTAATGATAATAAAACCCTACAATCGCCGATCAATATCAAAGTGACAGTTCAACTTTCCTCCTTTATCTCAGATCGGAGAGTTAATGTTCCTGTGCTACAAAACAAGATAATATGATAGCAAAACAATCATTCACCTGAAATTATTTATTAATAAATGAATAAAATAAATTATTTATATAATAAAATTTGGCTATTTTCTCGCTGCATCGCAAACTCGATTATTTATGAGCTAAATCAGACTTCATTAAGCGAATGATAAGCAGGTTTGATAATTACTTTTATACGTTCGGTAGGCTGAGAATTACGAAATAAAAAAAAAAAGTTATAATTTTCCTAATTTACTACTTAATACATTAAATAAATGAACGCTTTCCGTTAATTAAGAGAAATCTCTTTATTTAATTATCTTAATTTTTAAAAAGGTAGTCGGCAACATCAAAACACAGTGATTAGTTGCCATTTTACGAAGCAGGTTAAATTCAAAATAGCCGAAACACAGCCAATAGGTTGTTCATATATGGCACATTAATGACTATCGACTTCAAAAGAGCGAACACCACTCTTGATTGGTTACAGTTAATAACACCAGAGAAGGGGAAAAAAACCAGTGTTTAAATCGGTAACGTTTGATTGGTCGATTTGAAATTTTGAAATGATTTAAAACGGTTTTTTTTCTTTATATACGTTTTTTAGGAGTTGAAATGAATTTTGTTAAGTTTAATTTAATAATTTTTTTTTGTTTTTCTTTATTTTTTTAAAGGTGTACGGAAATTGTACTTCGATTTTTGGAAGAAACCATCGACGATTGCAGGAAGAAACGGGAAATAGTTTCAAACAGAATGATGAGAAATGTAAAGATTGGGAAAGCAAAGTTACCTCAGCTTATGAGAATTTGGCAGCTGATGGAATTTACGATTTGGACGATGTGGGTGACAAAAACGTCAAGGTTACTAAAAAAACTCAAAAAATAAAAAAATAAAATTTCAGTTATTATTAATTTTTTTTAATATTTAACAATGTTTGGATTTTCTTTTTACTTTATTTTTTTAAATTCATGTTTTTGTATTGGAAAAAAAATAATAGAAATTAATCACCTTCTTACCTTTTTTCAGGCTAGTGACAAATGTAAAAGAAAACTTGAAAATACACAAGTTAGTTTCCTCTGTGGTTTTCTATTTTACATTTTAAAAATTAATTTAAAATTCCAAAATATTAAGTAGAAAAATTAGTAATTGAAAATCGTTTAATTAAATGCTGGTATATAGGTTTATAATATTGAAATTAATTGATTAAATTACTAGACAAGTTTTACAGAAATGTTTTAAATTTTACATTACGTAATTACCAATATGTAAACTTTCTAAAATGTATTTATATATTGATACTTAATAGATTAAAGCTTCAAAGTCGTAGGTGTGTACTTGCGGTGCTTGCTAGCAATATACAGGGCATTTCACAATATGATCATGGGACTTTTTCAAATAAACCAGCAAAAAACTGAAATGAAGAACTTTTTCGGTCATAATATTAAATTATTAATTAAATGCAAATGATCATTAAAACAAGCAAAATAAAAACAGGGCTGTAAAAAATTTCCTATTATCTTAGAAATTCTGTATTACAAAATGGTATGACCATTTCATAAAAATTAAGACTGCTGTCTTAATATTATGCAGTTAACTTGTAATGTTTTTACTTACCATCGAGAGTAATGCAAATTACTCCGACGATGCAACCATCTGGGTGACTTATTTTTTTTACTGTGGAACTTCCAGATAATCGTTTGCGTAAGATGGTATGAAGGATAAACTTTAAGCGAATTTTAAAAAGGCCAGATTAGGAAAGATTTTAGCAAATCGGTGAAATCAATTGCTAAAATGTTAGGTTGATTTCACGACACAATCCTAAATTTTCTTCGATTGGGTGATGACTACAGAAGAAATAAATCACCAAGTTGGAGAGAAAAGCTCTTTGATTTTAGATGTTCTAAGAAGTGAAAAAGTCTCTCTTCGACAAATAGCAAAAGATCCATTATTTAACTTCTCTAAATCTATCTTGTCCGGGGTTGGCACAAGTTGTGTATTGTATGCAAAGTGAAACACATAGCCACAAATGGCAAAAAAAAGCACAAGAAGCCACACATCACATTTCCTAAGAAAAAATATGAGTGATATTAACTGATTAAAAGTATTAATTTAGACAGTCATAGCAGATAGTGCGGAGGTCACTTCCTATAAAACCCAGTTATCTTCGAAAAGGCAGCAAGGGGATCGATCATGGTCCGGAATGACTGCAAATATCATGGTAAGACAGATATTGTTTTCGCATCAAGAATAATGAAAGCTGTGGATTACCAAAAGCTTCTAAAGAACAATTTGTCATCTTATTTTTATCGAATTAACGATTTATTTTGGATTCTGCAACAAGATAATGCACTAGTTAATACAGAAAATACTATCTGGAAATGATTTTTGGATAACGGGATGCATTGTGATAGAATGGTCAACTGTCTCACCTGATCTGAATCCAATAGAGCATTTTAAGGTAGTATATAAAAATGGTAAATAGTACGATACTTTTATCTTAACTAAAAGCTGTAATAATTTATAAACAGGATGAAATTGATTCGTAACTATTACAGAAGCTTGTACTGTACACTCAATGTCAGATCGCAGTTTTGCTATAATTCAAAAATCTGAAGCAGCTAATTCTAGTAGTCATAATTATGATTTTGAAAAATCATATTTCAGTAAAAACAGTTTTTCTTTTATTTATTTTTCTAAGTCCATTTTTATTTAGTTGAATACGGTATATTACAGAACAGTACAGTAAATAAAATGTTACCTTCCAAGGTCGAGACTTCGTTTTTTTTTATTAATTTCTAGCAAAGTTGCGCGTAAAATAATGGATGCTCATATCATTACGAAACGCATATATGGTTGTGCATCTTTAACAGCCTAATGATGAATAAAATTGCACTGATAATGAATAAAACAGCAGTTTTTAAAACTTTCAATACTAATTATTAACTTAAGATTTAACTTTTCATTGACAACTTATTCTTTAAACTATCCTCTCTGAGGGCAGTAAGAAGGTCTTTTTCATCATATCAATCGAGGGTTAGGTTAGGCCCGCACTGGGGAAGGATTTAAATTGATATAAGACAGTGCAACATATGAGGGATTTGCAAAGAACAGGGTATCTCCCAGAAGATTTTCTATGGGAAATTATCCCTATTTAGATATTAGATACATAAAGAAAATCCGGAAAATTTTACTGGTAGATACGGATGGTGAGGGATGGAACTCGACAGATCCGAGATAGATGGGCCATGAAAAATTCCTGAGTCTTAGGACCCGAACTCGAAAAAATATCTCCCATAGTAGTAAGCTATCATTCCTGCATCAGCCATCCTACCGTCTAGAATTAATGTACGAGATCTTATAAATTGTTTATTAAGCATTATCTCATAACCAAAATTCCTAACTTAATTTGCAACAAATACGTAGTTTCAACTAAACTATTCCTTAGCTATTCCATATTAATTTCATTAATAATAAATTAAATAATTAAGTATTTTCGGTATAAAATATAATTGATTTATATATTCTGTCTACTCTAGAATAATGAAGTATGAATATAAATATTAAATTATGATTCGACCAATCAATAAAATTTAAATAAAGTTATATTGTTTATAATAGAAGCCATATTATTAATGTTGAAAGTTTGATTAATTTATTCAAACTTACATAAAAGTTATACAAAACTATGTTCTGTAGCGTAATAAATTAATCATTTTTCGAGATATTTATTACTTATAAACAATCAAACTTCTAAACAAAGACCACTAACGGAACCATAAAAAAGCCGTTGTTTGAAGGCATTTTGCTCAAAAGACCGCACTGGAAAAAAATGGCTGCTGTTAGAGGTTCGACTGTATTTAGAATAAATATGTAAATCGTTCGATTGAATATCTAAGATCATATTTCAAAAATTTTATGACTTCTTTTGAATCTTTATTTTTAAATAAATCTTCGTTCTTTAATCTTTAAAATTTTGAAATTTAGGAGTATACGTATGTACTGTACACTACGTATACAGTACAATATAGTACAGTATCTTATTATTTTGAATTTTAGATTTTCCTCATACGTTTTCGAATTTAAAATTAGGGTGCATCTAAATTCAAGATGCTTCTTAAATTTTTTAAAGGACTTTTTCTTATGACTATCGTGGATTTAGCAAAACCATAGTGAATAGTCGATTAGTGGGGGACTAGACCCAACACCGAAATTTTACATATTACGTAAAGTGTTTAAGACTAAACTCCTGGACTCGAACAATTCCCAGTTTAAATTCAGGATATTCTTGCCATGCAAAGTCTGTACGTGATGGGAATTTTTTTTAGTATTTTCTATTAATTATATCAATACTATAAGTATATTAATAACGTTTTACTCTTTAAAACTCTATTTTAAATTATCATCTAATTTTTCCCCCATGAAAGTCGCTTTTTAAAATGGCGAGAATCTTAAATTTGAAGTAATAAACATTCAAACAACAAAGTCTAAATGAATCTAAATGAATGTCAGATCGCTTAGTATAAGTTATATAATGTGAAAAAGTTTTTTAGACAGTAAAAAAAAAGGGGTTATTTCTATAAACCAGTTAAATTTAAAATATTTTAAAATAGAATTATTATTGCCTTAGAAATTCTGTATTACAAAATGGTATGACCATTTCATAAAAATTAAGACTGCTGTCTTAATATTATGCAGTTAACTTGTAATGTTTTTACTTACCATCGAGAGTAATGCAAATTACTCCGACGATGCAACCATCTGGGTGACTTATTTTTTTTACTGTGGAACTTCCAGATAATCGTTTGCGTAAGATGGTATGAAGGATAAACTTTAAGCGAATTTTAAAAAGGCCAGATTAGGAAAGATTTTAGCAAATCGGTGAAATCAATTGCTAAAATGTTAGGTTGATTTCACGACACAATCCTAAATTTTCTTCGATTGGGTGATGACTACAGAAGAAATAAATCACCAAGTTGGAGAGAAAAGCTCTTTGATTTTAGATGTTCTAAGAAGTGAAAAAGTCTCTCTTCGACAAATAGCAAAAGATCCATTATTTAACTTCTCTAAATCTATCTTGTCCGGGGTTGGCACAAGTTGTGTATTGTATGCAAAGTGAAACACATAGCCACAAATGGCAAAAAAAAGCACAAGAAGCCACACATCACATTTCCTAAGAAAAAATATGAGTGATATTAACTGATTAAAAGTATTAATTTAGACAGTCATAGCAGATAGTGCGGAGGTCACTTCCTATAAAACCCAGTTATCTTCGAAAAGGCAGCAAGGGGATCGATCATGGTCCGGAATGACTGCAAATATCATGGTAAGACAGATATTGTTTTCGCATCAAGAATAATGAAAGCTGTGGATTACCAAAAGCTTCTAAAGAACAATTTGTCATCTTATTTTTATCGAATTAACGATTTATTTTGGATTCTGCAACAAGATAATGCACTAGTTAATACAGAAAATACTATCTGGAAATGATTTTTGGATAACGGGATGCATTGTGATAGAATGGTCAACTGTCTCACCTGATCTGAATCCAATAGAGCATTTTAAGGTAGTATATAAAAATGGTAAATAGTACGATACTTTTATCTTAACTAAAAGCTGTAATAATTTATAAACAGGATGAAATTGATTCGTAACTATTACAGAAGCTTGTACTGTACACTCAATGTCAGATCGCAGTTTTGCTATAATTCAAAAATCTGAAGCAGCTAATTCTAGTAGTCATAATTATGATTTTGAAAAATCATATTTCAGTAAAAACAGTTTTTCTTTTATTTATTTTTNTTAATTTTAAAAAAAAAAAAAACATGTAACTCCGCCTACTTTTATTATTCGACCAATCGTTCATTTCGTTAACTCTTCGTATCTAACGTATATTGCAGAGGACGACATATGTTCATAGAAAACTTTTTAACCTAATTTAAATCCATTCAAACAAGACGATTAAATATACTTATAACTTTCTCTTATAATATTAATAATTATTAATTTATATCATCGTCATCGTAAAATAAAAAGTTAGACACGTAAAGAAACAATAATTAACTTTAAACCGCATTATTGAAAAACTAAAAACACACACAAATAGCAAATCAAGATAGCAAATAAACTTTAAACTCATGTTATACAGTTTACTTTTATTAAAAAAAAAAATAAATACGAAGGAACACGGAAATATTCAAAATAGTTTCGTAACATTAATTGTAAGAGAATTAAACCGTGAATGATGTTACATAATAGCAAACTAAGTTCAAAACTGAATAAGCATTAGGCAACTGCTTACTATAATTATCTCCTCGAACAAATCAGCATTCCTATACACGCTTATATTCACTTATCCACATTCAGAAATCGGATAGTATTAATACAGCACGTACAGTACCATTGTATCAGGCTAACTTTCACTATAATACCGAAATTACATTACCAGATTAATCTGAAAAGTCTTCAAAGAATAAGAATAAATGTATTACTTTATAAAATTACAATAAATAGTTTAAAAAGAAAAAAAAATTGAATTTTTTTTTCCTTCATAAATAAAGATCAATGGAGTACATAAAAGACTGGTTGAAAGAGAAGAAAAATAAATAAATAAATAAAGTTTGATCAGACGTGATCGTGCACATTCAAAAAACGCTTTGGTATCCCCAAAGAGTCGATCCTAAGATTAAATTTTGTATATCTAGATAGCTCTTAACGCTTCGACTACTTCGAAAATACTATCAAAATGCTGTTATTATTCCAAAGTTGTAGAGATGTTTTGCAAATTGATTGATTCGATAGCATAAGTAGATTATACTTTAACAGTTTTTTAAAGTTGGCTTTAGAAATTCTGAGTAGACTGGCTCGAATTTCAACCTATCCAATTTCGTGATATCTTAAAAGAAAGATCACTCTTGAATTGGAAATATTGAAGACTTCAAAAGATTTTTTTTTCCCTACAGCAATTTTTTTTTTATTTTATTTATTTTACTTTTAAGAATTTTTATTTTATGTATACCTTCTAAGCATAATTCTAAGAGATACTTACTTATTCACCCTTGCCTAAGAGATGTCTAAAGATATATAAGAGATATAGCTTTATTTACTTAAGAAATTTAGGTATGCAAATCTTGTTAATTCCTTTAAATATCCTTAAGCAAAGATCAAAACTGAACAACTATTAGATTTTATGCTTAGAAGATCAACATTTATCTTCATTTTATCAAAAAAAAAAATCATTCAATTTTATTTTACATAATTAAAATATTCATTTTTATAAATTTTGTTCGATATTGAATAATAAAAATTGAAGTTAAATCTCATTAATCACATAAAATTAAAGTCCTAGTTAGATTCTAGAAAATCACTAATAAAATTGAATTGTCAATTGATCAACTGAAGCAAAAGAGAATTTTCTTCACTAAAAAAAAAGAGGCCAATAGATACAGATAAAAGAATGATTTTTTTTTTCTCTGTAAGAAACAAAATTCCCTATTGATCTTTATCAATCTGTTCATTAATCATGATGCCATACTTTTGTAACACAGCTTTAAATTCGGTAATCAGTAAGGAAAGAAAAAAAGAAATGGCAGGAAAGGTTTATAAATCAGTAAAAGACAGATTTCATTTTAACTTCGAAATCTTTTCCATTAAAATTATTAAATTTAAACTAGTTCAAAAAGTTTGTATCAGCATAAATTTTTAAATTTTTAAAATATATGTCCATTTCGTTAATGATTCGTATCTAACGTATATTGCAGAGGACGACATATGTTCATAGAAAACTTTTTAACCTAATTTAAATCCATTCAAACAAGACGATTAAATATACTTATAACTTTCTCTTATAATATTAATAATTATTANTTCTGCATTTGTTATAAAGTCAGATCATGCTTTTATCTTATTTTCTAACCTACAAAATTGCTTCTTCTTCAGAATTTTCTATTCAGACTTTCATTAAAAGTTCTAAATTAATAACAGAACCTGTTCTAGAATTCAAAATATGAATAAATATTTAATTAGAGTTAAAATTTATACACTGTGTATGTAGCCTATAGAACTTACCTTGCTCAATTTTAGTTTGTGCATCTTTGTTTGTAACTGACTTATTAATAAATAGTAAATATTCTTATTATATTAAAATCGATAAAAAAAACTGAACAGAAACAATATCAAACAGACATCTTTCATTATTATAACTTGAAAGTTTCCTGCAGTACTCTATGACACTTCTCTTTCACTTTATTGAATTTTACTTCCATTGATCTGTCGCTATATATTTTTAAAAATATTTTGAAACATTCTTATGACAAATGTTTTTTCTTCTTCTCTTCAATCTCTTTTAATCTATAATATATATATATTTTTTTATGTTCACTCTCATCTTTCTACAACATTTTTCTTGTAAAACAATCTTTCTATTCCATCTTTTCTTTTAAATTCTTTCTTTCCTTGTCATGTACTAATGCACATTGTTAGTTTTCTGTTATGAAAACTAAAGTTGTTCTTAGCTAATCAATATAAGAAACATCATTCTGAAATCTCCTCTATAAAAAAAGTTTAAGGTACTTCTTATGAAACTGTAAGATTAATGAGTTTTACAGTTGCTATAAAATTAACACATAATAACCATTCTTCCCGGCACTTTACAGTTACTATCTGACGTTTAATTATATCCTAACAATGTCAATTATGTTTGTATATATCTCAAAATATCAATAAATTGGTTGCCTTTGAATCATTATCATTCTAATGCTTATTAATATTAATCGAATGCAGTGAATGTTCTAACAAGGCATGCACTCTGGAATAATTTGTCCTATTCTCAAAAGAGCACTCAATACCATACTAAGACAGTGGCAATTATCTCTACTCTCAAATGTACAGTTGTCTAATTTGTGAAGATGAAACAAAACTTTGCTCGTCTTATTTTTATTATCCATTTACTTCCAAATTAAGTAATGCTTTGCGCAAGACTTTAACAGCTGTTTTGAAACACAGTTTCAAATTAAAATGCCTAATTTAAATATTTATGAATTAATTAAATCTTAAGTTAAAACTACTTTTATAATAATTTAAAGTAACCATTAATGGTATGTTAATTAATAAATTTTACAGGTTGTTAACTGAAAGGAAAATTATTAAATATATACACATATAGGTTAATTTTAAAGTAAGAAATATATTAATTTTGTCATTTTTATTATTAGAAGTTCTTTAAAAAAATTTTTTTAACATATTTTTTACATTTTATTTTGAAAAATTGAAAGTATTGTGACTGACAGGATTGAGGAATTGGATCCTGTTTATAAAGCGCAATCCATTTCAAACATGGCAACTCGATTTTTTTAAATTTTTTTTTGAAAAATTGAAATCTAAATCAATGCAATACTTTTCTTATACATTGAGAAAATTATAGACCAACTCTTAGCATGTAAATTACGATACTTCAACTTTTCATATATTAAATTTCCTTAATTAAAGTACTTTTTGTAATTTTTAAAACTAAAATAATGCTTTTCTTTTTATTTATTCAGGCCTGACCTGCTGTAACATAAGGTAATTTCACTTATTAAACATTATATATCAACATTTGACTTACTCTTACATATGTCTTCATCCTTCCAGAATCAACAGATGTGGATAAAATTAGACTGGACACTTACAAAAGTTGCTCTTCAGTTGTCACATTGTTTTAAGAGGAGACCTGTATTCAAAAGGAAAAGAGATGAGTCACGTCGTCTCATGAATGGAAATTACATATTACTGCGTGCTTGTACCCTTGATAATAAATTTGATCCGGAGAAAAAAAAAAAAAGACCGATACCGTTCTTTACTTCATTTAGTTATCGTATTCATGTTAAATTTATAGAATCTAGAGTAGATGAGTCTCTGTAAAAAGTTATGAAGTTGCTTCACAGGATATTTGTGAACATTTCAAGTTTGTTCTTTTTAGCTTTTATGTGCACTTGGTACAAGAATGCAGTATCAACTTTGGCACAACTTAAATATCATTAAAGAGGAAAAAAAATGAAATTGTATTTGTTTTCTAATTGTATAGTTTATGAATAAATTAATTTTTTTGTAAATATAATTAAGTTTAAATTATAATGACTTGAAATTTTGATTATTAACTTTAAAGTAGACAATACAGCATATAACATTAAATAGCATTAGTTAAATGACAGAAAGGCCCTCCCAAAAGTAGGTAGATATGAAAAAGGTCAAAAGACCTAAATCAAAATTATTAATGATGATGATGATGATGATGATGATGATGAGGGGGAGGTGGAGGAGTTGACAGAATAGCTGTAAGACAATAGGATGATGATGATGATGAGCATCAGAGAAGAGGAGGAGCAATAATTGACAGAATGGTTAGATAATAAAACAAATATAAATTTTTAATATATATACTATTTCATATTTCTGATAAAATTGATAAGTCAAGAATAGGAAAAAAATCTCTTTTATAAATTTTTTCTGTTTTAAATATATTTTATTATTATTAACTGAAAAAGTAGGAATATGTAAAAAAAATTAGAAATCTTTAAAACTCGAATTCAATTATTTTAAGTCTGTTCTGTTTCATTTCTTTTTTGGTACAGAAAAAATGAAAAAAAAAAAAGTTTTAGTAGATCTACTGTCTGTTCTTTTGGATTGTTACCAATCTCTTTCCAAAAATAATTGGCTATTGCATTAAAAAGAATTTATTTTTGATATATGATACACAATAAATAATAAATCATAAATCTCTAACAAATTTAATATAAGAGAACACAGACTTTATAAATTATTTTTTCTTCTTAACAATGTATAGTTCCATTGCAAGTTAACAATAAAATATTTTTGCAATATTAAATTTTAAAATAATAAATAAAATTTAAGTTTATTTAGCAATCTTAATCAATAAAAAAAATAATAAATATAATCCAATTAAAATCAAAGTTTTTCTATAACCTTCAGGGCCCTTTTTTCCATCCTAAAAGCACTAGAAAGGCCCTTTTCCCTTCCCAAAAACACTTGAAAGGACTTTTTTTTTTAAAATGCTTTAAAGCACTAAGATAGCCTTCTTTTCTTCCCTATCATAGGTTCAACAGGCACACATTAGGTTTGGCTAATGGAAAATGATTAAAAAGTTTAAAGGAAATCATTTATTCTTCTATAAATATTTAATTAAATAATAATAATAATAATATAACATAAACATAATATTTTCCTAATTATCAGGCCCCAGTTTTTTCTTTCTTTAAATCAATATGACTCTCATTTTCATATATTACTTCCGTAAATTGAAAGAGAGAGAGAGAAAATATATTTTAATTAAAAATCTAAAAAATCCATATAAATTTTATTTATTAAACAATTTCAATTATTAAAACAATTAAACTTTTAATTAAAACTTAATAAAATTTGAAAAATATCATTAAATTTATTTTAATTCCTTGATTAAAAGTCTTCATGTTATTATCTTTATATCTAATAAAATTAATTCTAAATAAATCGAAATTAATTAATTATATCAAAAAGAATTTAATTATATCATTCAAATTCTTACAGAAATATTTCCAGTTAAGCAAATTTTACTACTTTTCCAAAATTTATGTTTAGAACCGATGTTTTAGTACGTTTTAATGTTTATTTTAGCTTTCTCTTTAATCGCGACACTTAAATCAAAACATAAAAATTAAAATTACAGTCACTTTTTATTATTATTTTATTGGAAAAGTGAAAAATCTGTAATTAAACTTTTTAATGGATGTCGTAAAACGTTTGACAACCATCCAAAATTTGATTCATTATAATTTTTTTGTAAATTCTCGTGAAAATGAAACTTAAGAGAATTATAACTTGTATTAGGGAGCTGGAATTATCACATGCAAACTAATATTCATTCCTATACTGCTATGAACATTGCCACTAGAATAGTGGATGAAGTGTAAACTCTTAGATATTGTATGTACAGTACAGTGCATACGTATAAATGCATTTATCACATTTAAATCTTTCTTCCTGTACTTGTTTACAAAGTTAAGGAAGGCCTCAGGCCCTTTCCTGATCATGCTAATGATTTTCTAATGTACACAAATTCTACAGATTCTCTCATTCCATTTAGAGAATTATAACTCACCTGCAAAATTCTTTTAATAATTTTCTAAACAGAATGAAATATAATTTTCCTAAAAAACCAAAGTAAAGACGAATAAATAAAATAAACCAATTGCTTAGTTCAGATAACCTACACTTTTAGTAAAATTTTCCATTTTCCAGTCTAACATCAGAGTTTCATCAGTTTATAAAAGCTCAATTGACAGATTAAAATTAAGAATGAAATGTATACAGAATTTTAAGTCTGTTATTATGTTTTTAAAATACATTTGATTTAACAGACTTTCGGCAATAGCAGATATCCCTTTTCACAACAAGTCTATTATATTAAGGGTTTATTGTATATATAATAGAATATCTTGTGTTCTCTTCTCGGACATTTTACTGCATACAATTATAATTTCTAAATTTTATTCTAATTGTTCTGAATTTTAATATAATTATTTCTGCTGTATACATTCCATTCTTAATTTTAAATAAGTTCATTATTATTCTAGCCATTTGTTAACTGAGTTTTATAAACTGAGAATGGTTGTATGTTTGGCTAAAAATATTGTCATCTACCTGAACTTAGTAGTTTATATATATACTAGCAGATAAGCCCGGCATTGCTTCAACAAAAAGTAACGATAGCAAAGATTAAGATTATTACATTACAGCCAGTCTTACCCATTTTCACAGAATGCAAGAATTAGGTCCACCTGTTTCCAGACTAATTAGAGAATTTTTAGATGGGTCTAAAAATATGTTCGATATCCCGCAAAAACACAAAAAACCGCATCTGCGCCTGTAAATCTTGTACATAGCGTTCTCTTAACACTTCCATCATTAACACTACCATTGTTACTTAACACTTCCATTGTTGAAGACTTAATCCTGTCCCTTTCCCCCGTGGGGGGACTTCAAAAAATCCCTTCTTAGTGTGCATTCTCGTGACATACTCTAACTGTGTACCAAATTTCAACTTTCAACTCATAACCGTTTGGGCTCTGCACTTATTATTATTATTAACCCGTCTTGATTATATATATAGATTAATCAATACAATGCCAAGTTTTATAAACTTTTATACAAAACATGGACATAATAATAATAGTTTCAAAATCACTTTCAATTTTATTTTGAATTTTTTGTTAATTAAATCCAACTTTTTATTTATTATTAAATTTCTTCAAGTAAAATGGATCTAATTATATATAAAATTCAGAATAACTAGAGTGAGTTATTTTAACTTGTACACTGTTAATAATTTATATTGCTAATCCTGTTATACCAAAGTATTGTTCAGATGATCTATCTAAAGGCTATTCTCAGTCAACATCCTTCTATATAATCCATTATAAATACAATTACCAGTATAAAAACAAACTTTTTCATTTTCAGACATCACACTTGAAGCAAATAAGCACAAATTTGAAATTTAAGTTAAACATCACTAGTTTTACATTTAAAATTTTAAATATTTTAAAGTTTTTAAAATGTTTGTGTATCAAAACATTTAAAATATATATCTGCATTAGAAATGTTGATAAATTGAATATTTTTAGATTTGTGCTCATTTACTTGTTCAAAAGTACATATAATAAGATGAGGTGAGAGATGCTTGAAAACAGTTAATGAATGTGCTTTTAAAGTAATTTTGAATTTCTTTAAATGGCTAATTGTATTCATAATAGATTTTTTTATATTGGAAAAATATACAAACATTCTATTTTAGATTCTGTATATGTTTTAATTTAATTTTTTAAAATTAAATTCCAAAATGCTATAAACATGTTTTGATTTATAGTTTACTCATTTTTTGTGTTTTTTTTATTGTTCTATAAATTCAATTTCTTACTTTTCATAGAAAATTTATTTTTAATCTTAAAAACTATGTATTAAACTGATTTTTTTATACCTTTTAGTAAAGGGTATATAAAGTCAATAAAAGGTCATTCTAAAGTTAACACAAACCATAGCATTTAATTACTTAATATTTTTAAGGTATATGAATTATTTGCATACTAAATAAAAATTAAAAGTTGTTTCCTATGTCTATACAGTGATGCCTTGACTTACAAATTTAATTTGTTCCATGACGGAACTTGTAACTCAAATTACTCATATGTCAAAATCAATTTTCCTCATTGAAATGAATTGAAATGCCATTAATTTGTTCCGGACCCCCAAAACACTAGAGTTACATGTTTATAAATAAGAAAAATGTTCTTATAAATAATGAATATTGTATAAAAACACAATAGAATGTACTGCAGCAAATTGGTTTTGTGGACGTTGTGGCATTCGCTACATAGATAGAAACAAAGAAAGGATAGAAAATTTGAGAAACAAGATACAGTGGTGCTACACACAACACAGAAGTAAACTAATGCCTAATGCAGGGGTCGCCAAACTTTTTTCATCATTGGCCCCCTACAACTTTTTGAAACCTCACATTGACCCACACCAAAAAGTGTGTGTTACAAACAAAAACAAAAAGCGCTTACTATTTTAATATTATCTTTTAATTTTACATTTTTTACATTTATAGTACAGTACTGTACAGTACATATGTTAATAATAATTTTTGTAACTGACAATCAATAAGATGGATAAGCTTGATAATCCTTAGCAAGATTAGCAATATTCCGTTCAAAATTTGTAAGTTTTAGTCTTTACATCAACCCCCCAATAATGTTATATCGACCCTCAGGGGTCGATATAGACCACTTTGGCGACCCCTGGCTTAATGCCACTCAATCACATGTTTTTCTATAAGCTAGCCTGTCAGACATTGGAAAAATAACAAAAATGACAAAATTACAGCAGTTTTCCATCTTCTTTCTCTTATTTAATTTAATTGCATATATATTGCCAAGTAAAATAAGGTATTTTAATGATATAATTGAAGTTTTATAACAGCTAACTGAAGAGCTAGTTTTTAATTTTTGAGAAATTTCTTTCAATCTTTTTCATATATATTTGTAAAACTTGCCACCATGTTCTAAGTTAATAAAACAAACTGCTAAGCTTAGGCAACCAAAATTATTCTTTAATGTTTTTGGACATTCTACAACTGTCCTCAGCTTGCAAAGAATACAAACCAATTGCAACAAATTTGTATTCTTTGCAAGCTGAAGATAACTTTAGAATGACTGCAAATGTTACTGAATAAAAAGCAATTTTTGTTGCCTGAATTTCACACTTTGATCTTTAAAATAGCAATTATCTTGAATGAGGTATTTCATACTATATTTTCTATCTGTGCACATATATATTTTTACATAAACACTAGATAATTATTTTCCTATCTGTTTCTTAAAATTAAATTGCATATTAAACCTAAAAATTACCAAATGCCAATTTGTGTAATACAATGTAGAATGCAATTCTTAATTACTGTAAAATTAATAGTTTTTTTTATATTAAACAGTTATACAGTTTTCATTACAGTTAATAAATGAGTGAAAATAAAATTATTTTATTTGGCTGCATTATTATATCATTATATAAACAAATTACTACATAAATGCACATATAGCAAAGTTTACCACCTATAAAATGTACCTTAATTGTAGCAAGTAATCTTGTAAACTCTAACATATAACAACTCATTGAATATTTTTCCCTGGAAGAATAAAAATTTGCTATGCAATTAATTGTTATAAACTGCATAAATAAAATTATTTATCTGTAAAATGATGACACAAGATTTGTATAAATATTATAATCTTTTTAATTTCTTCTCAGTCATCATATAATACATTATTTCTGAAGAGGCACTTTTATCAATTTTTTCAAGTCCATTCATATACGGCCTAAGAACTTCTGGTATTGTTACACTTCCATCTTTATTTTGATGTGTTTCGAAAATACTTGTAATCAATCTCGGTATAGCACATGCAGTACCATTCACAGTGTGAGCAAATTTCAAAATATTATCTTTATTATAGTATTTTATACCTAACCTTCTACTTTGATAATCTGTACAATTAGAAGCACTAGTTACTTCTCCATATAAACCTTTCCCTGGCATCCATGCTTCTATGTCATATTTTCTATAAGCAGCTGCTGCAAGTTCCACGGAAGGCATGTCCAATACCTTGAAGTGAAGTCCGAAATCAGAAATAAATTCTTTTTGGATTGAAAGAAGTTTGTTCAAAAATTCTTCACTTTCAGACTTTGTTTCATTAGCCGTCACACCAAACATTTCCACTTTGGTAAACTGATGAACTCTAGAAACAGATTAAATTTCATATATTATACACAAGATTTACCTTAATATGCATCAATAATTTAAATTATACAATTAGCAGATATTAAAAAATTATTGTGTGTATCATTGTTAATTTTAATTCTTCAACTCAAAGTAATAAGTGAAAAGGTGTCTGAGTACTTATAAATAGTAGTTTAACCTATTTTAAAATAAGTATCTTAATTACTAATAATCAATTTAATTATTAAAACAGTCTAAGCATTTGGATAACCAAAACCTGGATAAATCTTCAAATCTTTAATTACAAGCAAAATTTATAATATAGTTCAACCTGATGATTTATGTGAGATAAGCAGGGAGTCAGGGGTTATTCCCTTCTGACCACTTAATCTGCACGAGCTGGTAAAACCCATCTCGAGGTCGTTGGATGGATAGGAGGGCAAATCGAGTGGGGAGTGCGTCAGTAAGTCGGCAGGGGTCCGTGGACAAACAAAAGACGGGTTTTAACATAACCAATGTAAAAAATTTATTATAAAACTAAAGCTAGAATATACAAATCTATACATGAATAAATGTGGTTACGAATGCGAACAAATAGTCTTTCACTAAACGCATGCTTGACCTAATTTCCCTGTTCTAAGTTTTTCTGAAGAGAGAGTTTACAAGTTTAGTCCCCTTTTTAAATACCTTTCAGGCATATTGGAGAGTCAATGTGGAGAACTTCCTTCATATGGATGGGTCGTTGTCACGGATGCATTTCCAACCTGTCTTCTCCTCTTCTTGGGTCCTGTCCAAATTAATGTCCTAATTAATCTCTCTCGCTCTCTCTGTGCTTCCGGTGACCATCTCTTTTATTCTTTCGTCGTGGGAAAGAGAGTTACGTGTTCATCCAATGTTGACGGTTACGGTGCCAAGTTGACACTTATGAGTCAATTTTCCCCATTGGATTGTTATGACTAAAATTAACCTCTGCTCTAATTCTTACCAAGATTGTTTTGCTGTCAAATTTGTTTACAAATTCCTCAACAAACTCAAATTTCCGACAATTATGAAAATTCATGGATCTCACATTTAGCATCTTTTTTTTAGTCAATACATACTTATGAAAATGAAATTGCTGCAATGTTCACCATCAGACATGTTCACCAAATAACACAAATGGTATTGCATGTAGTATTGTTTGCTTGGATTGTCTATAATGCAGATCTTGATAATATATCTACTCTGTACAATTTGTAACTAACATTTATGCTTACAAGGAGAATGTTGCTATATGCAAGTGGTCCCCCAGAGGTCCTAAAATCCAAGGGAGTTCCCTTGGATTTTAGGACGCCTGGAAGACATTTCCAGCATTTGTTGTAGGAGAAATTGCAATATCATATGAAGAACTTCACTTTTATTAAAAGTTAACTTAAACTTTTCCATTGCAAAATAATTTTTCACACACCCTGTATAAATTGAACTTTCTCAATTCTAACATATGTTTTCTTGTATTTTGATATCTCTGTGCAATATATATCTTATAGCCAATAGCAACATACATTCAATGTTAAGAGAAACTTGTCAGTTTGACATTGACAACTGCAAAAGAGTAAATTATTGACAGTAGTATCTCGGTTGTGTGATAAATTATCCAATATAAACTTGATCAGCCTGATTCAAACAATAATTATAATAATGAAGTATATCCCTTTGCCCCCTGCAGATATCAACAAATTAAAGCATACTAGGTAACCACTTTACAATAAATCCAAAAATAAAACTACAATTAAAATCAAAATTAATTAATTAAAATTGAAATTAAATCAATTGAAATTTAAAACAATGTTTTTAAAAACTGTTTAAAAGTTTTGAAATTTTCAAATTGTAAATCAAATATTTTTTTAAATTTACATTATTTGTGTGCAGTGGTGACAGAATATTTTACTTTTAATATATATACATATTTAGTGATTGTACCTTTATTTATATGTTGAATCCTTTTTAAGGTTATCATTTTTTTTTAATGATTTTTTAGCTTTAGTTTATCTTTTACTGTTTTTATGGTTTCCATTATCTTGTCAAACATTATATTATACTTTTGGTTCATTCCATTACCCATAATTAGACCCCACTGTTTATAAATCTATAAATAACTTTAGCATGTGTATAGTCTCAGATTGAGTCCTCGTATGACAACACGAGACTAGAACAATTATACCTCACATCCCAAACCTGCATTGGCACAGTCATACATCACTAGACTCGGTGGATTTTATTGTGGAACCCCAAATTTTACTGGTGGAACCCTAGGGTTCCATGGAACATAAGTCGGGATCCCCTGCTTTAGAAGAAACATAAATACATAAAATTTTACTTAACATATTCACTGCTAGCAATACCTTAAAGTGGTCTATACTGCAACATTACATATACAGTACCAACCACTCTTATGAGTGTAATAAAAATTGGCTATTTTTCTCATTCAGAAAATTTTTTATTGTATACTGTACACTTCTAATAATATAAATTTTATCTATTGGTTTTGTATAATTAGTCTGTATGTTAATTTTTTATTGATACAATAGTTATTTTCACAGGCTAGCAACATCACTCCGTATGAAAAAAAAATTAAACATATAAAACCCAATAGAAATTTTAATACATGTAAACATTTTTAGTACAGTGATACCTCGGGTTTTGTCAATAATCTGTCTGAAAACAATTGGCAAAATTCGAAACCGACGAAAACCAAGGCAATGATTTCCGTATGAATTAATGTAAATCCAATTAATTCGTTCTAGACACTCCAAAATACATACCAAAAACACATTTTATAGAGAATAAATATAGTGTTTAATACTGAAAACAATAAGAAATTAATATAAAAATGAATAAATGAATGTTTAACATAGCATTCGAAGGGCTGTTGGCTGTGGAAACTTTCATTGATCCCATGATGAAGCTAAAAGGAAAGAAAACAATGGAATTGTTTGGCTTTTTATAAACTCTTTCTGCCCTGTGGGCACTAAGAGGGCCTCTTTTAGCATGCCCATTATGGGTTCTGCCAGGCCCACAACAGGGTGACTGGGCCTGACATATCCAGACAGACCACTCCTGAAAAATTCCTGGGGATTTTTCGACTTGTCTGCATTAGATCCTGGGTCCCCCAGAGCAGTAGGCTGCCACCTTGACTGCTCGGCCATCCGGCTGTCATAGAGGAGTTGTTTGGCTAGATGTAGGGGAGGTAATTCTTACACAACAAGAAACAACACCACACTGAGCAGGAAAATGCGTGGGTGGCCCTTTGTTTTTGCAAAATTAGCAGTGAGGTCGCATGGGCATGCCAACAAAATCTGAGGCAACCGACGAAAATCGAGACAAATTTTTCACAAAAAAAATCGACGATAACCAAAGTCAACAAAAACTAAGGTATTACTGTACTACAGATGAGCTTTAATTTTTATAATAAAAAAATAAATCATTAAATAATGCAGATTTAAAATAACATTAAAATTTAAAAATCCAATATGTTATAAAAATGTGCTCTCTAAAGATGCCAAACTTAACCAAACTATCTTTCAGTGTTAAAGTTGTTTACTTGAAAAAGTTTTAATTACAACCACCAAATACTTTCAACCTTTCAAAATGTCAAAAGTACTTGTAATTAAAACCTTTTCAAGTAAATAACTTTAATGCCAACAGATAGTTTGGTTTATTCTTAATCCAATATATTAAATATTTTTATCTTCCTGTTATCCTTTCTTTTAAATAAGAGAGAGAACAAATTAAAGTCTCTTAATTGCTTTTACAGCAAATTCTATTTATTAGTTTCTTCTTAATCATATAGTTTTCATATAATATAATATATTCTGGTAATTACATTTGCTACAATACAAAGCTAAGAAATTCTATGTCTAAAACAAAATTTAATATTTTAATGTTTGTTTTTTCCCCCATTCATACAAGGTATAGTATAACTCTACTGTACCAATATTTTTGAGATGAATTCTAGGGTCAAGACTTTTTGTAAACATTTTCCAAATTACACTTCATTTTCAAGACTCAGCCTGTCAAAAAAACATATCAGAATATCAGAAACCAATTTTAAACCTCCTATCAAATGGAAACCTTTTATTTTAAATGTTGAGAAATTTTTGAATATGTGAAAATCAAACGTTTAATATGGGTCTTGAGATGGAATCGTTTTTATAAGAAATAAATGTCTGCATCTGTGGAGGATATTTTGAGTAGTTCTTGTAAATTATTCCTTTTAATTCTGCAAAAAACAAATGTTATTCAAAGTAAATTTACAACTTAAAAACTCTTGCTTTCCAACTACTTTTTTTTTTACCATAAAGTGGATGGATACTGCAAAATCTTAAATTTAATAAGGTGTTGTTTACATTTATTACAGTCGTTTCTACTTGGGCAACAGTTATTTATCTCATTTCATTGAAAGAAGCATAAAAAAACAATACAAAATTACTCTAGTTGGCAACTCTAGTGTTAGTACTTTGATAAAATACCTTTTCTTGGTAGTTCTTATTACATTATTTTATGTAAAAAGCTTATAAATATGTTTATAAGTTGTTACACTCTCTATTCTGTATTATACCTAGTTTTGTGTTACTATTGCTTTTTATACAGTGTGTTTGACAAGTTACTGTGTAGCCAACAAGAAGACTTAGCAACCCGGATTCCACAGGAGATTAGGCAATTGGCAAAGAAGTCATCCTAAAAACTGTAGTCCAAAAACCAAAATGTCTGTAAGCGTGCAGTAATGCAATCTGTTGCAAAATGGAAATGCAGGTTTGACTTATGGGTCTCATCTACAATGCCATACTATAACTTTAAGTCATTAAAAATGTCTTACTGCACAGTAACTTTTCACACCCTTGTATTATATCAAATTATTTATGTGTTTAACGTTTTTTGAAAGGAAATCAAAGTTTACCTATAAATTCCTTTTTCCAATTTAATACCACCACCGATTTCGGCTCTGAAGCATCGACTAATAGCCACCATTTTCTGAGGTAATTCTTCATATGAAAGTTTACTATCCATGAAATAAGCTGCTAATGCCATTTCTGCAGTTCCGGATAAGCTGGCTTCTCCAAGCGGTGATGGTTTTATATGATAAATCTGAAAATATTAAAGCCATATTTTTATTTTAAACTTACAAAATCAATACTTATAGCATTGCATTTATGCATTCAGAGAATTTTCTTAATCATATTATACTTACATTAAGAATTTAAATTATTTTTGTCTTCTGTAATGTTGAATTGCAAAATGTAAATGTTAAAGTTACAAAGTGTAATTAAAGTCAATTTGTTATTCAGAAGTTGATCAATATAATACAGGGGTTAGTCAGAATGGTGTTGACAACTTTGACATTTTACACAGGCAGTAAAATGTTTACAGAATTTTGGTATTGCATTGCAATGGTAAAACATATGGAAATGCTTACCTAATCATCTTCAAAATGCTTCAGCACATGTACACTTACTCTACAGATCCTCCATTGTTGCAATACATGTCTTCTTAAGATCTGTTTTCAGCAAAGCAAACAGCCAAAAGACACTTGGAGCAAGATCTGGTGAGTCACCTCATCAAATCCAAGTAAAAAGTGAGCCTTATTGCATTCTTTAATGCACCATGTACATCAAAGAATGGTCCGGGTGGTCTGTGGTATGTTCATGGTGCACAGTGTGATGCACCATGAACATACCACCCGGACAGTGTTACTGGTTATTTCTACATGCAAGTTTTGCATAAGTTAAAAGATGCAATTTGGAGGAAATGGCAAACAAAAAAAGTTGATGAGGAGGGTGATTTCTTCATCATAGTAACCAACCAAGTCACACATCACTTATCCAGTAATTCCTTGCCGACAAAAGACTTCCTGCCATCACCCAACCACTGTGCTCACTAGATCTGAGTGACTTTTAGCTGTTCCCTATGCTGAAAATAGGTATCAAGAGGACATGTTTTGCAACCACGGAGCACATCAAATTGAATACAAGCCAAACCTTCCAATGGTGGTTCCAACAATGGGGCAAGTGTGTATGTGCTGAAATGTTCTTCTTTGAAGATGATATTCTAGTAATATACAACAACAACATTAAGTTAACAATTTTCAGTTATAGATTTACTAAAACTTTAAAATATTTACGTCTCACAATTTTTCAATTTTTCCACCATTTTGACTACTTTCATATTAAAAACATTTAATTATGAATGTAAGGAGGCATCCACTTATATCGGGGAGAGTTGCATGAAAGACTCAAGGAACATGTTAGAGCAATAAAATATGATTACAAAAATTCAATTGTTGCTAAATGTTGTGTGAAGAACAGATGTCAGATCGATCTTAATACATTAAGGATAGTGCAAACAGATAGGAATACAATTAAGAGAAAAATATACAAACACTTAAAAATAGTTAAAAACAAAAAATCTTTTATTCTTAATGAATGAAAATGACCCAGTGGGTTTGCATCAGTCGTGGAATTGGTTTCTGACCATTCTATTTGTAGTGGGAGTGTTGACGAATGAGGAGGAAAGCAACGAATGAAAATAATGATGGTAAGAACTGTGGTTAATGAAGAAAGACACAGATATTACAATAATTGAAGATATAATAAGTTAATTTTATTTAAAAAAAATTTAAAGAATTGTTTCTTCAAATAGAAAAAACATTTTTTAATATGGAAGCAACCAAAACGGTGGAAAATTGAAAAATTGTGACAGGTAAATATTTTAAAGTTTTAGCAAATGTGTAATTGTAAATTGTTAACTTAATGTTGTTGTTGTGTATTTACTAGAGTATCAAAAAAGTATTTGTGCCTTGTTTGGCTTGTATGAAAAAAAACCCACTGAAGAAAACCCATTTTCAAAATGCATCTGGATGAAATAAAGTTGCTGATTGGCTAGTATTTTTGGAGTCTGTGGATGTGATAATTCCTAGAAAATAACAGTGTTTGAACCAATTACATTCGAGATTAAAAAAATGGAATAGAAGCAAAAGAGATATATCAAAGTTTATAATTAAGTGTCACATTTGTTCAATACAGGTACCAAGCTACCATATGTGCCATGCAATAGTNTTGTTGATTCCCTAGTATTTTTGGAGTCTGTGGATGTGATAATTCCTAGAAACTAACAGTGTTTGAACCAATTACATTCAAGATTAAAAAAAATGGAATAGAAGCAAAAAAGATATATCAAAGTTTATAATTAAGTGTCACATTTCTTCAATACAGGTACCAAGCTACCATATGTGCCATGCAATAATCAAATTCATATTGTACTTTCTCCAGCACATTTTTATTAAAATAAGTGATATTCTGTGTGATAAATTCTCATAAACAACAGATGTATGATGAAGTTGCAAATACCAAATCTTTCATGAAAACCTAATAGAAAATACCTAAGAACATAAAGTCTAATGACTTCAGCACCTAATGAACCAAAGATTTATCACCACAGGAAATTCAATAATGAGAAAAATTGTCACTCAGAAAATTTTGCATCTCCACAGGAAAATGCAATAGGACCAGATTATGCTACAGAATGATGTAATTGAAATGAAGGGTGAAAATTGTCAACATCATTTTGATTAACTGCTTTATCTTTGCATCATATAATAATTGATTTGATTTTAAAATGTATTTCAAAATACAGGTATACCTCGCCTTACATCGGTAATTGGTTCCAGGAGAGGCGACGTAAGTCGAATTTACTTGTTTCCGAATGTACTTGTCACTAGGCTAAACCATAAATTACCATTCCCGATTCTGTATTTTATTTATTAATGCATTTTTAATAATACATGATTAATAAGGATCTATTTTAAGCTTACAAATAAATTTTAGTTTTTAATATAGTACAGAAAAAAGTAATCTGAATTTACAAATGCATGTACTGTAAATACAGTACATACTTGTTAATATATATATTTTAATATGATTTTATGTGCTTTAAACGCTTTTCTAGTGATATTACGACTTCAATATTTGTGGCGGACAGATGTAAAGTCGAATAAAATGACTTAAACTTGATTTTTATTTTTCCATATACTTTTTTGACAAACGACGTATAATCGGGAACGACGTAACTCGAAACGACGTAAGTCGAGGTATACCTGTACNACCAAAACGGTGGAAAATTGAAAAATTGTGACAGGTAAATATTTTAAAGTTTTAGCAAATGTGTAATTGTAAATTGTTAACTTAATGTTGTTGTTGTGTATTTACTAGAGTATCAAAAAAGTATTTGTGCCTTGTTTGGCTTGTATGAAAAAAAACCCACTGAAGAAAACCCATTTCCAAAATACATCTGGGTGAAATAAAGTTGCTGATTGGCTAGTATTTTTGGAGTCTGTGGATGTGATAATTCCTAGAAACTAACAGTGTTTGAACCAATTACATTCAAGATTAAAAAAAATGGAATAGAAGCAAAAAAGATATATCAAAGTTTATAATTAAGTGTCACATTTCTTCAATACAGGTACCAAGCTACCATATGTGCCATGCAATAATCAAATTCATATTGTACTTTCTCCAGCACATTTTTATTAAAATAAGTGATATTCTGTGTGATAAATTCTCATAAACAACAGATGTATGATGAAGTTGCAAATACCAAATCTTTCATGAAAACCTAATAGAAAATACCTAAGAACATAAAGTCTAATGACTTCAGCACCTAATGAACCAAAGATTTATCACCACAGGAAATTCAATAATGAGAAAAATTGTCACTCAGAAAATTTTGCATCTCCACAGGAAAATGCAATAGGACCAGATTATGCTACAGAATGATGTAATTGAAATGAAGGGTGAAAATTGTCAACATCATTTTGATTAACTGCTTTATCTTTGCATCATATAATAATTGATTTGATTTTAAAATGTATTTCAAAATACAGGTATACCTCGCCTTACGTCGGTAATTGGTTCCAGGAGAGGCGACGTAAGTCGAATTTACTTGTTTCCGAATGTACTTGTCACTAGGCTAAACCATAAATTACCATTCCCGATTCTGTATTTTATTTATTAATGCATTTTTAATAATATATGATTAATAAGGATCTATTTTAAGCTTACAAATAAATTTTAGTTTTTAATATAGTACAGAAAAAAGTAATCTGAATTTACAAATGCATGTACTGTAAATACAGTACATACTTGTTAATATATATATTTTAATATGATTTTATGTGCTTTAAACGCTTTTCTAGTGATATTACGACTTCAATATTTGTGGCGGACAGATGTAAAGTCGAATAAAATGACTTCAACTTGATTTTTATTTTTCCATATACTTTTTTGACAAACAACGTATAGTCAGGAACGATATAAGTCGAGGTATACCTGTACATTTTAAAATAAAAAAGCAATAATTTTGACAAAATAAAAATACACAAATTATATTAAAAAATAAAGAAAAATTGTCAGAGAAGTTTTTAACTTCCACAAAGATTGTTGTGTGTTAACTGAATGAAAGTCTCAACAAAAAGCTGATTAACCAAGAATTATCTCAAACCTTGGCTGGAATTCTGTAACGTTGTATTCATAACTTTACAGAATTGCTGTTCTACTGTCAGTCTAATATATGTTAGAACCACTGCAAATTACCACTTTGTGAAAACAAAATGCTAGCACGTCTGATGATGTCAAAGATCCCGCCTCACACCTGTGCGATTATCCTTTTGCTAGCGCAGTAATACAAACATACGCTTGCTGTTAACAGAATTCAACAGACAGAGTAGTCATGCTAGCAACAGTGAACGGGGAAAATAGCTTGTAGTCTCGGGGAAAAGAAGGTGGGGCTTTGGAGCGCAACCGAGTGTACACTAGCTCCCGTTTCTTGTAGTTTGCGGCAGCTCTTACAATAAGACACAAAGAGAGCATTACATATCCTTGTAAATATTATTAAATAATTCATGAATTATTTAATAATATTCAGCATTGGAAACTAAAATGTCATCTTAGTCTCCATGTTTGATAACGTCAATGTTTCTCTGCATCTCATTGAATTCCAACATAAGTAAAACATTTTCCAATTGATCATTGTTATAGTCTTTTTTCATTTAAATACTTATATTATTACTACTGTCTATAACAGAATAATTTATAATGAGCACATCAGTTCCCAAACTTATTAACGTCTTTGACGACAGATCTACAAAATAAAATAATTATATTATATTGAATATTGTGATGATGATCATAAGGCTCAGTAGAGGCAAGCCATCAAGTAAACGAACAAACGAACGGCTTAACAAAGCAAACCTTGCTATACTGAAATTAGAACACTTTCTGTCTATCTGATTTCTATTTTATTATATGTATAATGTTGCTTTAATGCTATATTATATATTTATGTAATATATTTTTCTACTTGCCACAATGCAATTTTATATACATATATAATTTGTAAACAAAATTATAAATTTAATTGTAAAATTAAAAACCACTGGAAGTGCCAATAAACAACTTGATGAGTTTAAAACATTTACTTCTGGAGTTTATTGGCATACAAATTGCTCACTTTTTTGTTAGTTAAGTAGGATTATTTTAAGTATTTTATAAGAAATAAATCTATCATTTGACTCTAAATATGAGCAGGGAAAATTAACTTTATATTTAAAATTATATATTTTAAAAATTAATTAAAAAGTGAACAAGAGATGACATTGAGATCAGTGTTACTGACAAATTTTTATATAAGTGTATAATAATAAAGATCCAAAGCAAAAAATTTATTAAAAAATATATACAGTGTGTTTGGAAAAGGTATTACAAAAATGAAGTTTCAAGTTATACAATAAAAATTAAGTAAAAAAAAAAAATGTGTTACAGCTTGCAGGGCACAAACACAGTTATGGAGATATGAAAAATTAAAATGACAATGTTTTTTCTATCTTTACAGTATGGGGGAAAAGGACCTTGCAATTTGCAAGAACCTTTTTGTTTATTTTTTACATGAAGTACAATAAACTGAAAAAAAAGAATAGTTGACACTTTTGAATTAAAAAGGAATATACTGTAGTGATCTGTCACTTAAATTAAATTGTTTTGTTTTTTTTTTTGTAAATTTTTCGCCTGTTCCGTTTGTGCTCGGGCACCACATTTTGTAAAACCCGCGGGACTGGATGATTGGTTGCGATTCGTGACGTCAACCACAGAGAAGTATAAAGGGAAGTGTTTCACCTAAAAGTAGGATTTTTTGTTTCTTGCTCTTCGGACTGTGTCGGACACGTGGTATAAGTGAGGTGCAAGTGTTTAAGCACGTGGTTGGAAAGAGAAGAGAATGGACAGTTGGAAGAAAGAACAATAATCCAATTCCATCCAGATCTAGGAGCAAGACGTTGAATGATGATGTCAAAGATCCCCCCTCACACCTGTGCGATTATCCTTTTGCTAGCGCAGTAATACAAACATACGCTTGCTGTTAACAGAATTCAACAGACAGAGTAGTCATGCTAGCAACAGTGAACGGGGAAAATAGCTTGTAGTCTCGGGGAAAAGAAGGTGGGGCTTTGGAGCGCAACCGAGTGTACACTAGCTCCCGTTTCTTGTAGTTTGCGGCAGCTCTTACAATAAGACACAAAGAGAGCATTACATATCCTTGTAAATATTATTAAATAATTCATGAATTATTTAATAATATTCAGCATTGGAAACTAAAATGTCATCTTAGTCTCCATGTTTGATAACGTCAATGTTTCTCTGCATCTCATTGAATTCCAACATAAGTAAAACATTTTCCAATTGATCATTGTTATAGTCTTTTTTCATTTAAATACTTATATTATTACTACTGTCTATAACAGAATAATTTATAATGAGCACATCAGTTCCCAAACTTATTAACGTCTTTGACGACAGATCTACAAAATAAAATAANATTGGAAGAAAGAACAATAATCCAATTCCATCCAGATCTAGGAGCAAGACGTTGAAGTAAATAGCATATACATTCCTTCTAATTGAACGAAGGACACATGTAAGACAATTTGTTTGTTCTTTGTTGTACAATCACTAAAAATTAGGTAGTAGAATAAAGAGTACATATATATGTATATATATACGTGTTAACGGTACTTAAACCTGTATAGGATATATATGGATATAGGTATAAATTGTCGGTGTATCAATATGCCTGTAAGACTCCTGAAAAATTAAATCATTTTTTTTACCTACAAATTAAGAAGTGTCAAGTCCTTAATTTGGTTTGTGTTCATTGCCTATTACCCTATATTGTACACTGTATACTCAGGTATAGCAGTAAATCTAACAATACAAACAAAAAAAAACTTCAAAAAGATATTGAAAATGCCATCTCCTACAATGCATACCTCATACCTCCTAATAATTGACTGATAGACCCTTAGAAGTACTGCACAAATCTTGCACTTCACTCATTATTCAGGCAAGTAACTCATTTCTGTAACCTTTTCTTTAAGTATTTCCAGACAAAGAATCCCCAATATCTCCAGTACATTTTCATCCTGACATCCCTCATAAAACATTAGCATTATGGAACTCAGTTTCACTTTTGCAATTTCCTTTCAAATATCCTGTATAATATGAAGATAAACACAAAGATAATTTGGAATTTTCTTAATATGTCCTTCTCATGCCACAGAAAATATAATTTGGATTTTTGTCTTAAAAGTTTTACAAAATTTTGAAGCAACAGGAATTTTTAAAAACAATTTACATAGTTTTAGCTGGGGAAGAGCCTATAAAGACTGACTCAACTTGCATTTAAATAGCAAAGTTAAAAACTAAATAACTACATTCAAATTAAAAACTGAACTTAACAGAGGATTAAATTAGCACAAAAACTATCTTTCATAACTATATATGGTCTTCCGAAATGAATGCTACCATTTTAAATTACTGTAATTATGTTGATTATTAACCGTGAAGTAAGCAATATATACTAATTGATAGAGTAACTGTCCATGTTTCATCTCCCAACCACATTCAAACATCTCGTTATCTACTACCTCTAGAAAATGCCATAAACGAAAATGGCAACTTCACATCAGAAAAGGTATTTAGTGTTCTGCAGTTTGCAAAGTTGGAGTCACTCATCAATGTGCAACATAAGTAATCTGCAGAAACTGCAGAATATAACAATTCTACAGCTACAGGAGTTGTAGAATTGTGGTAGCTAAGAGAGAAATGACAACAGATATGACATAGCGGTTAAAGTCCAGATACGTATACCGTCATGGCGGCTCATCTCTAATTCCAGCAAACAGTGGGGATGCACGTTCTAACCTAACCTAACCTATTCTTATAATTTGGTTGGTAATAATTATGGTAATTTATTAAATAGGTTAGGTTATGTTAGAACGTGCATCCCCGCTGTTTCCTTTCTTTTGTTTGCTGGAATCAGAGATGAGCCGCCATGACGGTATACGTATCTGGACATTAACCGACATAGCACATGCAGGAAGAATGTGAATATTGGAAACTGTAATGAGCAAATATGAAACTTAGAGTTTTTGAATGTTTTAATGCACATTACAACATTCTCAGATAATATTTAACATAATTACAATAATACATATACCAATTCAAAATGGAGGAATTCTTTACAGAAGACTCTGTATTTTTAATAAATAATTATATTATTATAACAAATTATAAGTATATTACCTGGGTATGTGGATTTCCTGCTGTAATCATACCACACCTTTCTAAAATTTTGGGATGTAGAATATCTGGTACCGAAACCAGATCAAAACCCTTCTTCACTAATCTTTCGACACAATAATTTATCAGTGCCTGTTCTAATTTTGCTAAATGTCCTTTGAACTGATAACTTCTTTCATTTGAAAACTGGCCTAAAAAGTCCATTCTTAAAATACCTAAATTCTTGGCATTTAAATGAAACTGCACAGGCTCAAAGTCAAATTCTGGTTTTTTGCCAAATGATTCCAATTCGACGGGTTCATCTGAACTTTTTAGTACATCAGGATGAGTGATATTTGGTATGTTATTGGCTTCATACAATAATTCATCCTGCAGTTGTTTTAATAGTTTTCTATCCGAAACGTCAAGCTCGACTTTTTGTTTCAAATTTTCTACTTTCTGTTTTAATTTGAGAATTTTATCAATATCGCCAACACCTTTACGATTTTTTATATTCTCTCTGATCGTATCTGTATTTGCTGGATCGCATATATAATCAAAATCAAGTTCTAGTTGTGGAAATACATAATCAGTTTTATTACAACGGAGTTTAATTCCAAAATTAAATATCTTAGATGAAGCACAGAGATCAGGATGTCTAAAAAATGATATCCTCCTACCTAGACGCCATACGTATTTTTGAAGCATCTTACAAAGTGAATTATGAAACTAAAAATCACTCGAGTCTTCTTTTTCCAGTCTTAGATTAAAAATTGCACAAGTGAAACACCTGAAAAATAAAATATGTAATTGATTTTTTTTATTAATTTATATAAAAGTTGCAAGTGCAAGATCTAAAGAATGAAAATTCCTTATAGTTTTCTAGAGTAATAAATTAATTAATGGGATAAGTATATTATAATCAATTCTTGAATGCAATAAGTACTTTTAACTACAGTAGAGTACGACAAACTTGACTTAATGTGGACTAAGATTATGACAAGCTGCATAGTGATAATGCTAGTCTAAATAGCAGAATTTTCCTGAAGCTTCCTATATGTAAAAACTTGCATACATATTAACTACGTACCAATGTTGACTATTTCTATTTGTAGTTAAATTTTTATTTTAAATATATTGACTATTCATTGACTACTTTCAACTTAGTGACATTCGTGTCATGTGATTTTGTAGTGATAACTTGAAAAAAGGGTTATATTCTTAACATATGGATATGATGCTATTATGAAGTGTTGCCAGTAAAAAACAATAAGTTATTTGATCCCAGTGCTAAGTTAAAGGTAAAAATTACATTAAACATATTTTTTTTTTTTTTTAAATGACATGAGTTTTACAGAACATCAAATTATTGAAAGTTGAGTTTCCAAGATCCTACTGTATTTTCTAAATGTCAATGCAGATAAATGGCAAGAATTGCAACAACAGTCAATATCAACCAATAGTTCTATAATTATCTCTTTTGAAATTGACAACTGTAAGAGATGATTCAATGAACATATTATTGGTGCACATCGTTTTAATTTAAAAGCTCCTTGCCAGTGCCTTCTATAAAACTAATCTTTTTTGAAACCATATTACACCAAAATAAATGGTATGTCCTAAGAAAACTGTCCTTAATTAATTAATGAAATTGTGTTAACCAAGTGCTACCTGTATTTCAAAGACATACAGATTTTTTGACTGCAGAGGGAACAGATAGACAATTTGAAAAAACAAGCCAGTTGCACTATGACCTGAAACAGACAGCACAGAGAAGAGATATTTGGCACTTAATGAAAATAAACGTCCAACTCAGAAACTTCAAATGATTATTTTCAACAGCAATATCAACAGCAAAATTCATAGATTCCTGTTTTAAATTTTAATTTATAAAGGAAAAATAAATAACTTAGTAGGAAATGAATAGATAATATACATCTTTCGAAATATATCATTTAGATAACCTTTCTGGTAATGTTTTTTAACATACCATATATCAGAAATCAATTTAATGTTTATGGGGATATTTATTTACCTACTGATAACAAGAACATAATCTATTAAAACTGCATAAGTCAATAACAAATATAAATACCAAATTCAATTTTATTAAATTCTAATCTCTTTCTCTTCCATAAAAAAACGAGACAGATGAGACCTAATCATACTGTAACCCATAGAAGTAAAAAAGTCAGTGTGAATTTAAAAAAGGGTGTTTACTGTTTTTTTATTAATAATTGCTTAGGAGGTAATTACATAAAATGTAATGAGTGGTGGTGGTTCAAGGGTAATTTGGGGTGAGGAAGGGAACACTTGCATGCTTTTCCTGACAAGATTAGCCTTTGTGTTTCCATCTAACCCACAACTGTGCCAGCTTCCAGTAGCCCATTTGACTGTTCATGGAGTATTTTGATGTTATATAGTTGAGGTATTAGAGCTTGCCCTATCTGTAAGCTGCAAGTGACAGCATGGAGAATAGACAGTAGTACCGGTTAATGAAAAAAATACCCTTCCCATCACTATTAGCCCCAGAACCACAGCCACTCATCAAATTTCACCTAATTACCCCCTATGTAATTAAAAAAAACAGTATGCACCCTTTCCTTAACTCATACCCAGCGGCGGCCTTATCCATTGCGAGGCTCTGGGCGGCAGATCTTTGCGAGGCCCTTGTCCTTTGTGCAAAGTATGTGAATTGAAATAGTAGGCACTTATTAATATTAATATATACTGTACTATAAATTAAATTTATTTTATTGTTATAACTAATAGCCAAGGATAAAATAAAAAGTTTTAAATATCAACTTTTTTCTACTTGGTTGTTGCGCGAGGCCCCGGGTGATTGCCCTGCTCGCCACCCCCTAAGACCGCCACTGCTCATACCAAACGGTCAAAAGAACCAATAATCTATATGACCCTTCATGAGATATAACCCCAAATCAGACTGGAATTTATTCCTGTGTGCTCTGATAAGATCCCAACTGCCTCATTAAGATCTGCTTTTATATCATCAAAGAAACCATACCTGTAGATGTGACCCATTGTGAGATAGTTGCCTCCAAATATCAGCTTTTACTACATAATAGTACTACTGTCTATTCTCCATGTCAGTTGACAGACACAGAACATGTAGTCCCGTGCTGAGATGAAAGTGATAGCAAGCACTGAAGTTTTATATAACATCAAACAGTCAAATGGGTTATCAAAGCCAGCATAGTTGCATTAGCTAAATAGTTAAACACAATAGTTGTGTGAAGCAATGTGATTCCTGATCGCATGCAACCTGGAAGAAGGCTTATTTCAGGGGACTGTATCTCACGAGGGGTAACATGCAGAGGCATGGTTCCTTTGACATTTTTGCTCTTATGAGTATGGTCTATAGCATTGATAAGGTATCAACTGCCTCAGAGGTGTAATTGTACCTCTTTGACTTCTTTGCTTGTACCAAACGGTACAGAAAATCTACAATTCTGGGGTAAGAAAAACCTCATTCATAGTTCACATCTTATCCCTAAATGCACGTGTCATATCACAATATATAAATTATGACACGTGACATGAGAAAATAGCCAAATTTAAGATAAACATAAACATGCTGTACACTTTAATATTACTTAGTTAAACTTTATGGTTGATACAACTCACAACATTAATTATGAGCTTAAAACTAAATACTAAATACATTTTAAACACCTACACGACCTCCCGAGACATTTAAACAGCCACCATTTCTGCAGGTGACGTCATTTACGATATCAGCGCCCCCAAGTGAATATATAAAATATATAAATTTTTAAAAGCTGTTAGTATAAAAAAATATTAACTAATAACACTAAATTAATTATATATAAAATTGCCCTATTTTATTTAAATTTAATCCACTGAATATATTAAACATTAAATTAAAAAGTTAAACAATATCACGTGACATAAGTTAATCGAATAAGACTGATAACACTTTTAAATAATCGTAAATTAATTAAATATTATCAGTTTCTTTTATTTAATCTTATAATAAGATAAGAAAAATAACGATATAAATATAAAATTTATTGTTTTTTTTTAAATTGAAAATGATAATTAATTTCAAATATTTCCAAAAGATGGCGAAAGAATCGTCTCTGAAGACGTGAAATTAATTTAAAATATTATAAATAAATCTTCAATGTTAATTTTTAATCACGTGTAATACGTAGGAGTTTTGTTAAGGTCAGCAATTATTTAAAAAAAAAAAAAAACAGGAAATTCTTCTCCCGTTAATGAATGTAGGATCAGATTACTTTTAAGGAAAATGCGTGGGTTCAAGTAAACGCTTAAAAATACTCGCTCCAACAACTTAACTACAACATAATTTTATCTTATATAATTTATATTACTTAAATTTGTAAAATGTATTATTTTTATCAAAAAAAAAAATATATAAAAAATAATAATTTTAATATTCGAGTGACTGGCAACGTTAAAAAAAATCTCATGGAATGACGTCATCATAATTTATAAATGTTAATATCATATTTTAAAAATTAATATTTATTTTACTAAACTCACCCTCAAAATTATGCTTTTTGCCTTTTTATACTAATTAAAAATATAAAATGTTTTTATATTTAATAAAATATCATAACAAATGGCCCAACACGCAGTTTTAAATGTTGCCGGGAAAGTTAAGCAACTCGTTTTTAAACGTTTTTATACGGGATTGCTGCCTTTTAAAGTTAAAGAAATCCTACGAGATAATAGGAGCCTGCTTACGTAAGAGGCAAGAGCGGGTCGAGTTNAATACCTCATTCATAGTTCATATCTTATCCCTAAATGCACGTGTCATATCACAATATATAAATTATGACACGTGACATGAGAAAATAGCCAAATTTAAGATAAACATAAACATGCTGTACACTTTAATATTACTTAGTTAAACTTTATGGTTGATACAACTCACAACATTAATTATGAGCTTAAAACTAAATACTAAATACATTTTAAACACCTACACGACCTCCCGAGACATTTAAACAGCCACCATTTCTGCAGGTGACGTCATTTACGATATCAGCGCCCCCAAGTGAATATATAAAATATATAAATTTTTAAAAGCTGTTAGTATAAAAAAATATTAACTAATAACACTAAATTAATTATTTATAAAATTGCCCTATTTTATTTAAATTTAATCCACTGAATATATTAAACATTAAATTAAAAAGTTAAACAATATCACGTGACATAAGTTAATCGAATAAGACTGATAACACTTTTAAATAATCGTAAATTAATTAAATATTATCAGTTTCTTTTATTTGATCTTATAATAAGATAAGAAAAATAACGATATAAATATAAAATTTATTGTTTTTTTTTAAATTGAAAATGATAATTAATTTCAAATATTTCCAAAAGATGGCGAAAGAATCGTCTCTGAAGACGTGAAATTAATTTAAAATATTATAAATAAATCTTCAATGTTAATTTTTAATCACGTGTAATACGTAGGAGTTTTGTTAAGGTCAGCAATTATTAAAAAAAACAGGAAATTCTTCTCCCGTTAATGAATGTAGGATCAGATTACTTTTAAGGAAAATGCGTGGGTTCAAGTAAACGCTTAAAAATACTCGCTCCAACAACTTAACTACAACATAATTTTATCTTATATAATTTATATTACTTAAATTTGTAAAATGTATTATTTTTATCAAAAAAAAATATATATAAAAAATAATAATTTTAATATTCGAGTGACTGGCAACGTTAAAAAAAATCTCATGGAATGACGTCATCATAATTTATAAATGTTAATATCATATTTTAAAAATTAATATTTATTTTACTAAACTCACCCTCAAAATTATGCTTTTTGCCTTTTTATACTAATTAAAAATATAAAATGTTTTTATATTTAATAAAATATCATAACAAATGGCCCAACACGCAGTTTTAAATGTTGCCGGGAAAGTTAAGCAACTCGTTTTTAAACGTTTTTATACGGGATTGCTGCCTTTTAAAGTTAAAGAAATCCTACGAGATAATAGGAGCCTGCTTACGTAAGAGGCAAGAGCGGGTCGAGTTAGGCCTTTTTGCATACAAGCTCTCGATGGCCCTTCAAGCTGCATTGCTAGCAGCGTATGGTTCAACAGTAAAAGCAGGATTGAAGCATTCACCAGTGGTCCTCCACACTCTAACCCGGTAGTCATCCAAACCCAAACAAAACTGGGATTTGTTTCTGAAGACCATACGTTATCAGTCCGTACCAATTCATATGTCTCTGTCACGGCACCATTAAAACAAAGTTGGCGATGTATCTAGGCATACCTAGCATTCTGAGACTTCCAAACAACAGGCAAACTGAAATTCTGAACACATTAGGCCTCTGCAAACCTTTTTAGAGGATAGCGATTTTAAGGCCTTCTGATTATTTTAACTCTCTCCTCCCTGTGGGCACCAAGAGGACCTTTTTTAGTAAGTCCGTTATGAGTTCTGCCAATTCCACAATGGGGTGAGATGTGGGGACCACCATGAGGACACTAAAACACTCTTTTTAGTCATACCCGTTGTGTGTTCGGCCAGGTCCATAATGGGAGCAACCGGGTAGTGAGGGATGGGGCCCTATATATTTGGGATATTTCTGGGATTTCTCACACGAATTCGATCTCGGGTTCCCTAGAGTAATAAATATCGCCTCGACCATACGGCCGCAAATAATAAGTTTAAAAGCACGAGACCCTAAGATGTAATTTATTCAGATTATACACAAATCCAACCTCGAACAGGCCTCATATATTAAAAATTGAATGTCAAAACTAGCTTGAATCTAGTAGATTCTCCATTACAATTTGGGGGAAATTAATTATAATCTGTACATTTTCTGACCCGGAAAAACAGGATGCCGTGATACAGATTTCTTATTTAACAAGGTTAATATCCGTTACTGAAGATCATTAACAAGGTTATCAAGTATCAAGTTATTCGATGTAATGTAACCTTCTATAGGAGTCAACATACATTTAAGTATCAAATTTTACGACTTTAGTGAATGAGGGATTACAATTTCGTGACTTGAAACAGATTGTAATCTCGAACCTTTATATTGTTCCCCTTAAATTTCAAGTAATTTCGTTATCTGACATCCATCAATTGTAGTTCTTTCTTTGTCTAAACGTTACCAATGGATTATAATTTAGTTTTTAAGAAATTTCGAGTACAATTCGATTCATTTTTAGTTTTCTAACCAAGTTCCTTCTAAGGGCGACGGCTGCTCACTGATGTCTTTGATGCTCCTGCGTGTTAAATAGGACGTTAGAAATACATATTTGTGTTTTAAATAAACACAACATAGTCCTTTTTTTAATATATAATGCTTTTGAAGCTTCCATAAATGTGAAATATGAGTCGAAAGGTTCTGCTGGACGTCCCTATGATAGGACCTACTTCTAATTAATGAATTTTTATAACTTTTTAATATATTATATAATTAATTAGAACGTTTTCGTGTGTATTTTTGCTTATTTTATAATTAAATATGTAAAAAAATGACTTAAAGCAATATTTACGTTATAATCACTTTTAAAACAGACTTATTTTCTTCTTTTTTAAAGAATTTCTTGTGTAAACTTTATTATAAACTTTTTAAAATGAATATTTTTCAAATTCTTCTACGTTCTTTTCTATATTTAAATCAGAATCTAAAGTGGAGATGGTTCTGAATGCGTGGGCCCACCAGTTGTCCATGCATACCGAGTGGATAAAACTGAACTTTAGTCGTGAGTTCACACCCGATTAACGTGCTCCCCACGTGAAAGTTTTCCGGATTTTCTTCATGTAAAACCTAAACAGGAGCCAGTTTTCGTTAGACAGGCACCCCTATATGTTGCCATCAAACCTCATATTCGTCACTGCTGGACTTGTCATAAAGGTGGGCCTCACTCCACCACTTTCGAAGCCATAAAATATATGAATAAAATCAATAAAACAATTAAAAACAGGTTTTCCAACATACAAATCAAGTTTATTTTACGTCAAAACAGGCCTAATTTTGGTGCCTCTCTGTGTTCAGGCCAGCCCTAAACGATAATTTTTCCCTTAAAAACTTGGTTTTAGATGATAATTTATACGTTATAAAAAAAAACTGAAGCTTATTTAATCTATTATTATTGTTATAAATCACAGATGACAAATCAGTAAGGCCTATCAACACTTAATAATTAAGAAATGTGAGTTAATTTAGAGAATTGAAATTAGATCAATTGTCCAACTTCTGGCTTATGTTTTTAACTGTGAAAATTATAGAAATTATCAATTTTTCTCTGCTGAATTTTTCACTAACAAAGGAATTAATATTCTGTAAACGGAAATTGGTATCGATCTATATATCTTGATATCAAACTATTGTACTTTGTCTCACTTTTATCTATATACACAGGGGCGTGTATTAAGTTGGCTTTGGTATCCCAACAAAGTCAATTAGCTTTAATAAAATGAAGTCTAAGCATTTTAATATATTTATATTATTTAAAATATGTATTTCTCTAACATATGCAGTCGGTAAGTTTTATTTATTTATTTTCATTTCTGTATTTAAAACGTAAATTTAACAAAAATTTTTATTAATTTTTTAAATAATAATTAAGTTTTATGCTTATTAAATACTATCTTTGTTCTGTTTTAATAATCTAATAAGTAGTTTTACTTGTTTACCATGTTCAACGTTTGTAATTAATACTAAGGTGGTTCAAAAATCAGTTAACCATTATAGTTGACTTGTTAAATACCGTCTCATTTGTTTGTAGTTGTATCTGGAATACCTGAAGCATGGTTAACTGGCTTTTTTGTTATCTTTTTTATATATAAAACTAGTCTAATTTTATATAATTCTTTAAAATAATCGTTTAATCGTAATTAATACGAAGGGTGGTTCAAAAGTCAGTTAACTGTTACAGCTATCTTCTCATTTGCTCACAGTTGTGTCTGGAATATATGAAGCGCAGTTGACTGACTTTTGGGCTCTTCTTTATTTGTTTTTATACGTAAAAATAACTTAATTTTTTACAGTATATTATTTTTTAAAATACTTTTTTTCAACTTTTGAAACAATATTGTGTCTACTATGGTGGGAATTTTACACACATTGAAGAGGGATTTTTCGCGGAAAATTTGGATAATAATATAATTTATAAAGGAACGTGTTAAAGAATGATATACAGTATTTAAAATAAAAATGGGCATATAATTTAACATAAAATATAAAGTAGATATGAAATACAGTAATATCAATGATCTTCCCTTCAGAGAGCACCCTAAATTAAAAGATGCGCCTCTAATTTTAAATAGCCTAGAGACAAAATATTCGAGTCATTGTCTGTTTTATGCAGAGGGGTGGCCCAAAAGTCGGTTAACCGGCGTAAAGACTAAATTGGATTAATGTAATGCGTAAAACTATTTAAAATGAGACTTTTCTGGTGCGTATTACAAAGCTTCGACACAAATGCGAGGTTAACTGACTTTTGGTCCACCCTGTAGGGTTTTTTTTTTTTAAATATAATCTTAATTATATTATTAAATCTTACAGATCCACCACCAAATATAGAAGGCAGTTATCATGCCATCACAGAAGTATCTTGGGTGACTAAAGAAGAAGATTATGTTATTATGATGAGTGAAGAAAATTTCGATTTGAAAACTAAAAGATCCTCTTTTACACTTTATGATGATTCTATGAATGTTACGATTTACGAAGATATGATGTTAAATCAATCGTTAATATATGATGCTGAGGGTATTTATCATCATTAAAATTAATACGATTTAAGTAAAGTTATAAGAACCTCCTTACTCACTAGTATCTACTTTTTAACAGGTTGTAGGGCTTATAAACCGAAAGAATGGCTTAAAGTTCATGGCCCACCGGATTTAGAAATGTACGAAATTGGTGAAAATAAAATATTTTTCCCTCTCATGCAATTATTTTGGGGTCTACGCCCGAACAACCTGAAACCTGGCACAGATAGGACACTCGTAACTTATAGGGATGTGTCAGCTCAGAAATGGACTTATCTACTCAATTATCAGAGTTCGGATAAAAAATTCAAACATACCATAGAGATCGATGCGTTCTGGTCAGGTTAGTAAGCTACCCAAAAGTCAGTTGACCGTTGTAAATACTGAATCGCTCTCCTCTTCGAATGCTTGGTTTACTTCGAATTTTCTTGCGAAAAAGCACGGTTAATTGACTTTTAAGCAGCTACATATGTTTAAATTATATCTATTAACTGTTAATATCTTCTTTGGCTTATGAATTAGATTATTTAATAAGAAAAATTAATTAATAGGAATTATAATGGATATCTTTGTAAAGGTTTATGTACCGATAATGATTATAATTGAATTATTTTTTTGTACATTTTATAGACGGAGAGGCATTTGGTCCTTCAAAAGAACCGCTGAGGCCTTTAGGATATGCATTTCGTCGAACGTCTGTAAACCTGACCTCACGACTAGAAGAGAAATATAACTATAGCATTAACATTTTCTACTTTCTGCAAAATGTTTTCAATAAAAATGCATTACAGGTTAATATTTAAATATATTTAATGATAAATTAATTTAAAGTATAAATGTTTATAAATGTACAGTACAAACAAACTATCTCAGAAGCCATAAAACCTTATAAAATTTAAAAATATACTGAGTATTATATATTAAATATTAGGCAGTATTAGTGGCATTTTAAGGCATAACTAACCTAGGCTTTCGCCTGGGATCTCGGATTTTAGGGCTGGATTTAGATTCTGGTGTAATGTCAATGCTGTTCTTGACCTCCACTAAATAATAATTTATATTTAAAAATGTAAGGTTCTGAGCCTCGTAAAGTTAGACCTTAAGCTTAGTCTTGTAGGTGACGTTTTAAACCAGTAGCGTGTTATAGTTCATGGGGGCCAGGCGAATTTGAATTAGGGCTCCATGTGTAATACAGTGTTGACGTCAGACATTTTTCTTCCAGGAAATTTTTTAGGGAAATATCTTCTTATAAAAGATTGGTTTGGGGCCCTCTATTAGTGGAGGCTCAGACAATTGTCATTAAAAGGACAATTGCCTGAGCCACAGTGCTAAGCTTAGCCTTGTAGTGTAAGGTTCCAACTTAGCCTTGTAGAGAGAAGCCCTGAGCTTAACCTCATAGAATAAGATCCTAAGCTGTGGCTTGTTAAATCCAGCTTTGCTTAGAGATTTAGACAGGTATAAATATATGCATATCGATACTCAGTCTCGGTCTAGCACTCTGAATTCAGAACTAGTTATAACCGTAAACTTAGTACAGTATCGAGTGTTACATGATACAGTTTACATTATATAAAACATAAAAAGGACTTCACATATACTAAACCATCAAGAAAATATACGGATATTATTAAATAAATATGAAGTATTTAACAGATATCTTTAATTAATTTTTATCTTATCAAAACTTGTGATTGATTATTAATTTTATGTCTACTTCAGTAATGTTATCTTAAAACTTACTTTTCATATTATTAATATAATTTTAACATAATTTATATATTTTTAAATAGGTAAAACAAGGTATTCATTGCACTAACAGAATTACAGGCAGGCCATTTCCTAATTTCATGAATTTTGAGGCATTTTCTGTCAATATTGAATACCTGTCGCCAAAATCTCGTATGTTTGGTACTGTAGATGTACGTAATCTTTGCAATTAATTCAACTATAAATAGATTTTTTATATATTTTTATTAATGCATAAATGTTATTTATAGATGTGGGTGGATGGAAAAAATAAACTCGTTCAAATTCGACTAGATCCCCTTAATCAAGAAGTGCAACCGCACCAGAAAAAACAAACAAAAATTCGTATCGCAAGCAACGAACAACGTACGAATTTATAAAAACTATATTAATTAAAAATTAATAAATTATAGGCCTAAGTTTCTACGTCAAGTATATAGGCCTATACAGGGAGGTGCAAAAGTCAGTTAACTATTCCATAGTCGTTTGCAAACTCTACAAAACGAGACCTTTTTTTTCTCAATACACGAACCTCAATTCGTTGAAGACACGCATAAATTCTGAATCTGTCGTAAAACACTCAGTTAATTAACTTTTGGGCCGTCCTGTATTTATTATACAGAATAGAGACAGAGTAAAAATTAATTAACTTATTGGTCTTGCCATTAGAAACAGCGAAAGAGCTTTATATGACATGGAATTTCCTTTTCTCTTATTGGTTAAAGAAATGTAAATTTACAAAATTGGGCGTGTCTTGATTGTCTTATGAGAATCAAATTAAAACTTTAAATTTAAAATTAAAATAATTTTATTTAATATTTTATTTCGTAGTAATTTTAAAATAAATTTTTAATTTGTTCTTTACTATATCTTTATTATTTTTAAAAAATTTTTATATAGAAATTATATACGATATCGACCCTGAAAACTATAAGAAGTGTAAAATAATGCCAATTAGAGAGATGCCATTCGACGAACAAACATTATATGATTTCGATTTGCTTTCGAAATTAGATTTACAGCATTTTTTTGGAAAAGTCCCTTACATTTATATGGGAGAAGTAAACTACATTTTATTAAATTGAATTAAATTATACATTTTGCTTCGTTAATTAAATTTAAACAAAAAAAAATGGTTTTTAGAGTGTGAAAAGAGGTATACCGTGCCGATTATGGCAAGGAGTGAGGAGACAATGGCCATCAGAGCCACAGTACTCTTCTGTTACAACATTGTGGGAGTGGTGCATAGCAGAGAGAACGGTGATTTAAAAATTTGAATTATTTTAAATAAATTTTATTTAATTATTTATATAAAATTTTATTTTCAGGTTAATCCAGTTATGTTTCAAGCTAATACATTACCTGTCGTCTCTTTAGACATTACAGTTATTGAGGTATATTTAATTTATGCATAATAAATACAATTAACTCTTAATACGCCTACTTATAAAGTTTCGAATGCAAATTAACCAATAAGATTAATCTAAACCGTTAAGTAATGAATACGTAAAAATATTAACCAATCAGAGTTCAAAGAGATTTATGGAGGATGTCCAATTTTTCTGGTTTGAACTTGATTGGTTATTTCGTTTCTTGTTAATCATACATTGGTTAGTTCTAAGTTTAAAACGTTTTTAAATAATAATTGAGAATAAAATATGATTTTAATTAACTTTTTTAAAATTTAATTACAGAGTCCTCTTACTTCTGCTGAAAGTTTCTTTACTTTAGGACAAAAATTAACTTATAGTTTTTACAACTTTAATTATCGTACATCTAATTATATCAACACAGTAGCTTTCGATATAAGTCAATGCTTTCCTCCAGAATTAATTGAGCCATGGAGATTTAAAGTCAAATGTAAGATTATATTAATATAGATTTATTTTTAGTTTTCTTTTCTATATTTTAAGAGTAAAACAATAAACTGTTCAACGACCAGAGTTATATAGAAAAGTGGTCTATGTAACTGTTCCTTCTTACTAAAATATTCTATATTTATAGCTTTTATAATGTAATCAAGAATCAAATTTTATAGATAATCTCTGGATTAGAATTACTGTATTTGCGAAATTTTATTTCCTGATCTTCCAAGTAGGCCTACTGGGTAGACAATTGGTCTAACCTTTTCTTTTGCTACACCCTATGAAATTTTATGAAAAATTTCTAAAGTTTACTCATTTAAGTGTGTAAGATCACTCCATTTTCTCGTGTGTTCTTTGACCTAACCTTAAATATAGTTAAGAGATTAAGAGAGATCCTCCAAAATCGTACTGGCATCAAACACAAATTAATAATGGGTTTCAGAAATATCTGTAATTTAAAGGGTCACACGCTTCCAGATAAGAGGTCTGGTTACTCATGGGGTGCATAGGCCTATATCTCATATTAAGAACCACTGCTTTATACAATGTTTTAATATCTTTAATTGCACTACCAGAAAAACTTTTAATAAGTGATAAAATATATATATTTCCATTAATTTAGTAAACACCAAAAGCAAAACAATTTTAAGCAATTTGACAATTGATGCTGATTTTATCGGCGCTTGGAAAGAAGCCATTTATTCTGCAAGTAGCCTTGAACCTTCATCCCTGAGAATAACCAGAGTTCGAACTGTGAGTTGCTTTTATTTTTGTGCTTATTAAGAGAAAACCACTTCATTTTCATGTATAAATTTAAATTTTTACAGGTAATCGTCGAATCGGAATTATTTATCGAATTTTACATCCTGAATCTTCATCCTGGACTACCAACTACTGTTAATGATAACATTAAATCATCAGTCGCCATAAAAACATTAGAAAATTTTATCAATACCGGTTCTTTAGCTGTGATTTGGCAGAAAAATGTAACTCAGGTAAGCATTTTCTGTTCGTGTTTTATCGTAAAGAGATACAAATTATTATTAATTTCTTTTGTTATTCTGTTACAGCCACTGACATTAACAGCTGTCAAATATAGTCTCACTAGACAATATGAAAAACTGAAACCTCCTCCCCCTACTTCAGTAACTTCAATAAATACAGAACCGACAAAACAGGAAACAGAAACAACAGAATATACACTTACAGGTGACGTAATCATTATTGGTTCAACCAAAGGAAGACATTCTACTACTCTAACTCCAACTTCAAGAACAATTAAGCCTACCCCTACGAAAAAAATAGTCACTGAACGTCCCAAAATTAAAGATAGGCTTACCGGACATTCAAAAGGTACAATGGCAGCTTTAAGCGTGGGAATGCTTCTGTTTGGAATGTCATTAGGAGCAGGGGGAACATTTGTTAAATTCAGATATTTTAAAAGATAAATATTCAATATTAAACATTGTTTATTTTTTATATCTTTATATTGTGTAACAATACAGGAAATAATATGTAAAATAATATCATTAAACAATTTTTTTTAATAATTTATTTACACTTATAAATAATTATTTTTACTACTGTAGTAAGGTTTATAACTTATATAACTGTATCTTGAATGACAAAAATTATGGTTTATGTAATTTATTTTTGAAATATTTCAACAGAAGTGTATGGAATATCAGAATGAACATATTTTCTATCATGTTGAGTAATAAATTAAAGGATACATTCATCTAAAGATAAATATATTCATTCTAAATCTATTGAAAATAGAATTATTTCACGACTCGACTAATCTCTACACGAGTTCCTACGAAGTACAGCTAACGAAATCATGTATTATTTTCGTCTAGTTTAGCTGCCGATATATAATATGGCCAGTAAATACTATTAAAAACGATAAACAGTAATGGATACAGTACACGACATGCACGATCTAAAGTACGTGCTTCTTCAACAGCTGTAGGAATCTCGCTTTTATCCTTATGTTCCGAAGCAACCACATGTAAGTTTCCACTGGTTGCATCCTTGACTTGTAACTGCTTCTAGTGGAAACACAAATAAATTAATAAATAAGAAATTTAAGCAGTAATTAACTTAAAAATTATGCCAAAAAAAAAACTAACCTTAACGACGAATAATCGTTTCTTAGAATTTGGGTTAGGAATGGGTCGTCTACTTATGTAATTAGCGAGTGGAAACTCTAGTAGAGCGGTAAAGACGAAGAATGAACAGAATCCGACCCATACGTCTATAGCTGTTACGTAAGCAACTGGAGGTAGACGTTCTCGGATGTTTCCTGCTGATGTAGTTAAGGTAAGAAGAGTCGTTACTCCCAGAGATACTCTTCCAGGTACTGCAGTAACATCCAACCAGAACGACATCCAGGACACGATAACAATGAAGGTTGTCAACATATACGAATACATTAAATGATAACTATTCTGGCGTTTGAAACGAAACGTTGCATTCACACAACTGAATAGTCCGTTTACATCTATTAAAGATAATTGCGGTTGTTACGAAGGTTAATGTGGCAAAATAATTGAAGGATATTCTAAATAAAAACATGCTTAAAATTGCGTACAATCAGTGTTCATACCGAAGGAAAATAAAAACATATGTTACAAGTAGCAATTACGTGAGAGTACCGAAGAAATGTAATCCAGTTATGTTTCAAGCTAATACATTACCTGTCGTCTCTTTAGACATTACAGTTATTGAGGTATATTTAATTTATGCATAATAAATACAATTAACNCCGTTTACATCTATTAAAGATAATTGCGGTTGTTACGAAGGTTAATGTGGCAAAATAATTGAAGGATATTCTAAATAAAAACATGCTTAAAATTGCGTACAATCAGTGTTCATACCGAAGGAAAATAAAAACATATGTTACAAGTAGCAATTACGTGAGATTACCGAAGAAATGTAAGAAAAATTTGTAAAAAAAACATCTTACAATGAAGTAAAAGTAACTAAAAATTCATGAAATCAAACTCAAAAAGAAAAATTTAACTTAAAATATAACATAAAATAACACGAAATTAACTTGGAATATATCAAAAAAAGAATGAAATTTTAGTAAAACTCTAAATATTATTACGAAAAGTTGAGTAAAATTATTTTGTTTTTAAGTAAAGAAACATAAATAGAACAATAACAAATGCATAAAATCATCTGCAAACCAAAAAATTCAGCTTATTACAATTAACAAAAATCGCATTATTTCGGTAACAGAGCATGTATTTCAGTGAACTTCGGCCCATTGAAATAAAAATTTGGCCAGGAAAAAATGATCAAATTAACAATTAAACAACAAAACTTTCATTTAAATTAAATTGTATTTGATGAATTGACTAATAAAAATGACATTAAAGCAATGTTAAAGAAATTAATTTAAAATTACAATAATTAAATATTACTTAACTTAATATTAGTAAATAATTTAATTAAAATATATTTTAATTAATTAATTAATCTGTTAAAATTATTAATTAATATACAAAGATGTGCACGTAGAGAATCGGAATTCCGTTGAAATTTTATTTTAGAAAGTTAAAGTTCATTGTATTGATACAATTCTGAATATTTTAAAATTTATGAATGGTTTTCAGACTTTAAAAAAAATTTATTTTTAGTAACAGATTGCGTGCAGGTAAAAACCCGTTCTAGTTGAAAAAATATGCATTCGATTGTTGGTTATTTATTAAAAATAAAGCAATTTCTTACCAGCTCCCTTGTAGTGTAACTTTCTAATCCCAGTTCTAACAGGGGATAGAAGTTCGAATTCCGTCAACTCCGCATCCGGATAAATCTCCACTCCTATTGTACTTTCATCCCAAACTAATTCCAATTCTTTATCTGTTAACGAATCTAAAAATCCTCTTAAATTAATTGTAAGAATGTAAATTAGTTATTAATTAATATTTAAAAAATTGAACACGGTTAACATCTTACAAGAGCAGAGAATCAGAGGACATCGCTGCGTATCTAAAGGATAGTGACGAACGTCCATGCGACATTCTAGAGTCACAGTTAATCTATTATAAAAGAAATTCTAGTTATTTTAAATATATAAGAGTGTATAGTTTTATAAAATTAAGCTCACCTCTTGCTGTATATGATACGTCCATTAGGTTCTAGTAGCAAACGTAGATTTGGGAAAGGTTCTTGATAGAAGTCGACTTTCTTCAGATGAAGGAAGCGAAGATCTGGTGTCCATATGTTATTAAAATATTCTCTTATGTCCCTTTTTTTCGGGCATTTTGTCTTCTTCTCTTGATTTTCGGGGTTACAGGTCAATCGAGTGTCGTCCCAAGAGAGCGTAAACTGAGCATCGATCGAATATTCCTGAAGACAGAGAACATCATACGAAGAGTTTTGTTCTTGTATCACGCACGGAACTGTCGTTAATATAGAAAAAGTTGTATAACAATCGAGTTGTTTATGAATCAATAAAGCTGCCAAACCAATCAAAGGAGCCAGAAGGAGATTTAAAAGTTTCCTTTTTAACTTTGTAAAAAGGAAGCTTAGCGTGACAGTTTAATAGACATACAGATGAGAGACTTTTAACAGTATTTGGCAGAATTATCAATACTCTAATGACATTTAACTTTATTATTTCTTAATTTAAGTTATTATTTTATAATTAATTAATTTAGTATGTTACGTACGTTAGATACTTAAATTAATCGTTGTATTCGTTAAAAAATAATCTTACATACCATAGAAACATCGCTGATAGATGCCAAGCTGTTTACGTACAAGCTAACATGAATAATTGTCTTTTCTTCTGTAATTTTTGTGAATTTTATGTGTACAAAATTTGTTCTAAAATTTTTTTATATATATATACATATATTATTTTTACATTCTATTGAAATTCTTACCGGATTCAGTAGAAGGTGGTGCTTCAGTTTTGTCGTAAGATGCCAAAATTTTTGACATGACCATGTGACTTGGGATAATGCTAAAATGAGAAAGAAATTAAATATTAAAGCTTCTAATTATTATTAAATATTGTAGAATAAACAATAATCATAGAAAAAAAAATTGATAAAATTTAAATAAATAAGATCAAAATATATGTCGTCTTCTGCAATATATGAAAGATGTTACGTTATCACGTTTTAAAAAAATGTAAAAGATGATTGGTTAGAAATTGATTATTTAATTGGGATTAGGCTGTACAGTACCACGGATGTCTGCAGAGGGAGCAAACATTTGCCCTCCCCTGGGATGAGTATCTTGCACCCTCCACCATGGGAACCTTTGTTTGTCTTAAAACACTAAAAAAATTTAATAATTAGGCCTATATATAAATTTATTAATATAATTATTTATCTTCAAGCTTTGCCTTCCCTAGAAAATTTTCCGCAAACGGTCACGCTATGTTCTATTGTTTGGTGGTGGAGAAGAGCATTTTACTTGTTAAAGTCGCAGTAAATTCGACCCTGTATCAACTATTAATCCTTGTTCTTCTTCTTAGTCTTCAGCTCTTCTCGTATCCTGTTAAAATTACTATTTCTTTTTAAACATGATCACTCCTTTCTACAGCAATCACTGTACAGTTCTTCCATCTTATCTCCTTAACTCCTACCTCCATCATTTACCTGTTCACACAGTTGTCATCCCTCCTCATAATATAGCACTACTTCATATTCCACAATAACTCACCCAGAACCATCAACAGTAATCTTTTATAACCAACTTTCTAATATTAATTTATGCTCCCATTTTCTATTCTATATCATGTTAATTATATCCACTCGATGCGTATCCCATAATAGTCATTAAAATGAGAACATTTCGGACCAGAAACTGTGCAGTTAAGAAGTTTTTGAGAAGTTTTCTCTAAGCACCGGATGCTGTTAATGGAAATGTAACATTGAGAAAGATCGATAGTGACAAGCAGCTGCTTTTATTTAAATAACATGCGGTAGCGGGGTCATGCCTACTTTCCTACTTTATGATAATATATAAAATGCATTTACCTGTCGATATTTCATTTCCCTTTGCTCTGGACGCTTATTTTTTTAATGGAAGATAATCTTTTCATACTGTGTCAAGGTTACGAATTTTTTTATGTTACGAACCGTAAGAGAAATCGTTTTTCTGGATGAATAAGTTCAACAATATACTAACTGAATTTTAAAATATGTATTAAATTATTCAAATTTAAAATATTCTTCGTTACAATGTTTAAAAAAAAATCCATTAAATATAGAATAAATAATGTACAGTACTTTACAGTACAAATACCATTCTATTCTTATAACGATGTGAAAGATAAACGGATTAAAGCTTTCCGTTAATCCGTTAATTATGCTCAAAAATTAATTTAAATATATAAAAATAGTCTCTAAAATATATAAAATATCTTCTAAAATATATTAATTCTTTGATATATTCATACATTTATTCAATTTTCTAATTAGGAGTTACTCTATAGATTTGCATAATTAGCCTTTCTCACTTTATATACGAAGTGAGAAAGGCCAAAAGGTTAAATTACAATATTTATAATATCTTGAATTTTTTTGTTATATGTAATAAGGAACGTCTAACTAGCCTAGTTTTGAAAATAATTGCTTCTTTATGATTTTGGTCTCGATTTTTTCCTGCCCTTAATTGCATAAAAGTCATTTAGTTATATCTAAAGGTATAAAAAACGAGAAATTGGACCTTTATCTAGTTTTAAAATATAAAAATTAATATCTCAAGCCATAAATTACACAAAAAATTATTATTTGAATTATGTTTAAGCTATATAAAACCTTGAAATCATATCAAAGAACGGGCATTTTTATATGGTCATTGTTCAGAGGTTTAATTGTATATGTATGTTTTTATTTATAATAATTTCGTTTAATTATATAATGATGATTAAATTACGATAAATCTGATTATTTGCAGAAATGATTAAATTAAATAGTGAATATAGGCAGTTATCTGCATTTAATGTGTGACATTAAGAAATAAAAGATTTTAGAAGCTAATTGGCTGCATATTAACGCTCTTAATGATGATTGGTTGGAATAATATAAACTGAATACACGACTCAACCAATTAGATACATTCGTGTCAATTACCTTAACCAATCAACCGTCATTAATTTCTTTTGAAATGTTTCACACGTATATCGCGAAGAACAACCAATATTTTTTATTTATTATCATTTTTAACTAAAATTACAAAGTTATGATATTTATTTACAATATATTTCTTCAATTAATTGTATTATTTATTAATTAACTATTAAATTTTAATAACTTTTTATAACGAGAAGTCTACATAAGTTTATTTTTTCAACAATCTCAATTAAGAAAAATTTATTTATCATAAGTAAGGAAACGTCGAGTCAAAGATTAGGAACATAAAACTATTTAATTCCACTTTAATCTTTCTTTAACCGTAAATTTTCCAGCTTAAAGATATGCAAAGTTAGAAGAATAATTTACATTTTGTAGACAAAAATCCTTCTCGTTTGTTTTGATCAAGGTGACAAAAATAATGATAATAAACGAATTTAAAAGAGAAATAATGCATCTTCGAAGTTTAATTTCTCTATTTTGCTGATGTAATGCTGAACTTTGTTGATAATCTCCTTCAAAACAACGCCATTTTGAAGCAATTAAATACAGAATTATAGAAATTAAACAATTTTATGTCTAAATTATTTTTTAACGTTATTCAGATAAGGATAATTTCCTAAAAAGTAACTCAACTGATAAATTTCATTTATACGACAATTTATAAGGGCTTGAATATGTTTAATACCCAGCTTTTCGTGCTGAATACTGAACGTATTTTGAGTGTTTTCGACTTCAAAATTGCATAAATGGCGTTTTAAAGTTCAAATTTAAGCTTTAAAACTTAATTTACAGCATTAAAAAAAATGAAAATACTTAAAATATAACGCATCTATTTTCATTAAATAGTGAAAAAAAAAAATTCATTTTTGTCTTCATAAATATGTAAAAAAATTAAATTAAAATTCGATATGTATGGAATCTAATAGCGAATTTAAGACATAAATCTTACACCTGAAACCTTTAAAATGTAATTATAAACTACAAATTTGATAGAGAAATATATATTAAGATGAAAGCTCATCTTCCGTGCAGTGTGTGTGTGTGGTTCGAACCCAACTTGATAAATTATTAATTAGAAATCGACTTACCTTTCCAGTTGCTCGGCAATGAGGTTAGAAAATAAAAAAAAGAAACTGAAAAGAAAAACCAAGCTCATGTTTGTTGGATATGCAGCTGAAAAGTGAAAGTTAGTGACGGGTATAACGGTGTGAAAGTCGTGCAGCACTTTCCTATTGATTGGGAGAATTTGATCACGTGACGTCAACTTGGGTGGAAAACAATACGAAACACGTGACGACGTGTCTTTTAATAATTCAGCAACGCTGTTGATATCTGAGTGTTATTTATTAATTTCTTAGCATGATAAGTCTCTTTCAGCCGCTGACAGATATGGAAAAAGTTTACTTATCAATCAGGTAATTATAATTATTTATCCTGTAGAAGTTAAAGAAGGAAAACACATGTAAAAAGATACATTATTATTATTATTATTTTTAGCTGAAATTTTTGAATTTCTAAAGGGTTTTTTCCGAGATAAATTCTCATTTTATATATTTCTGGATTTAATTAATTTATTATTTCATATTTTTGCGTAACAGTTTAAGACTCGAATGTCCTTGAATTGTATTGATAAAAAATAAACCATGCTTATATTTAGCTAATAAAATTGTCTCAGCTCTAACGTTATTGCGTAACGATTAAATTGTTAATGCGTTAATGCCATTAAAACTCGTAAAAATTAATATGAGTAAAACTTAAAAAATAATAATAATAATAATATTAAATTCTCAAAATTTATTATCAATTTTATAATTTTTGGGGGTCATAAAGATAAAAAACAGTATTGCTAAAACGGTTCGCGTGTCGCAGTTGCTTACTCGTTTTTTTACTTAAATTCACAAGAAAAAACTGTTTTAATTTAATAATTCGTTAAAAATTTTAACTTTAAATCAATTTTTAATATAAATTTCACAATTTTTTGTAGTATTTTTGCATAAATTTGCTTATATTTTTGTGCGATTTCTAATAGATTTTAGTACAACGTTATCAATTTTCTTCTATTTTTTCCAACGAAATAATAGGAATTTTTAGCAATTTTCGTATTTTTTACAAATTTTTATAACATTTTTTAGTATTTATTCATATTTTTAAATATATTATTCAGATAAAATTATTATTTTTAATGATTTTATCTATTTGCTTTCAGATCCTTCGCCACTAACAGGTTACTGCTAAAAAGCTTAAACCATAAAAAATCAAAATATACATATTGTATTTTGAACTTTTATGGTTTAAGCTATGTAATATACTTACTTTATGGTTTCATTTTAATTTATATAATGGTTTTCTATTCATAAAAGCGCGCAAGAAAGTTTAATTCACCTTTATGCAAAGAAAATCTTAAATTTTACCATTTAAAATCTTTATAAAAATCTTAAATATATCTATAATAAAATTAAGCATTTATATAATAATTAATTATAATTAAATTACTTATTTTACTATAAAATATAAGTCATTGTTTATGTATACGAGAAGGGTATACATTATTAAGTGGATTATTCTTTATATTATAAATATACGAATTTTAAAATATTTTTAAAAATAGAAAATTAAATTTTCTATTTTTAAACGTTAAAAAATGTAAAAAAATGTGTAAAAACTAATTTATTATTCATGTGAAAACTGTAGAAAACTCGGCTGTTGTCAACAATATTTCATATTTCTAACAGAACTACGGCCGAATATTTTACATATTCTAACAAACAAAAATAAGTTTTTATGTTAAAAAAAATAAATTTTCTTTTTAAAAAAATTATTATTAATAATTTAATAATAAATGAAGTTATATTTTTACTTCAGAAAAGCTTTAATTCGCATCTGTACTCTTGTATGATTAATGCATGAATATTTACAGTAAAAACTGCCTAAAACCGAAGGGGAATAAGTTAAAAACCTGCGAAAACGAAAGCCAAATATGATGTGAACCTGCGAAAATGAAAAGCAATTTGGCACGGTGAGATTCCGGCTTACACAGGTTTTACTATATGAGCTATTGTATTTCAAATAATTATTTTTATAAATTATTTAATGGTTTTAATGAAACTTTTATGATTATTTTAGTGTATTTTGTGTAATTTTTTTAATATAATCGAACCTTTAATGACGGCTACCTTCCAAAAACGGCCAATCTCTAATTAACAGCCATTTTCTCAGAAGTACAGTACGTACATTACAAAATAACCTCTATACAGCGGTCCTAACAGATAATATTTAAAAAAAATGGCCGTTATTCAGAGGTTCGACTCTAATTTAAAAAAGTAGTTTGCATTAAATATAGAAAAAAATATATATAAAATTGAATATTTATATAACTATCTTCATGTAAAAATATAAAAAGTTGATGAATTATTGTTTTTTTCAACAGTTTTTAAAGATATTTTATAAATTACTTGATAATTTTATGTGTTTTTGGAAGTTTTTAGTGGTATTTTAAATATTTTCCCGCGTATCCAGATGTTCTTTCATTAATTAAAATAATTTTCTTGTCAATTTTTAAAATATTTTATAAATTATTATATATTTTAAAGGATTTCATTGAAGATTTCACTCAAATTTTCATTAATTTCTTACATTTT